>NW_018251454.1:25167-33210 GCF_001263595.1 Phalaenopsis equestris | reverse complement strand
ACATGCATTTTAAGTTTCAGGTGGTGGAACGAGAAGACTCGCCAGGTACACTTTTACAGTTTATAGTACCTTTTTTTTGTGCCTTTTTCCTTACGTGCTTTATGCTTACTTTATGAGGGAACCGTAGGATCCTAACTGGTGTTGCTCTAACGAACTTTAATATGTCCTCATAAAATTTAAAGAAGACTTTAACATGCCCCCCATAAAATTTAAAGAACTTCAACCATAGGGCCACCTGATTTGACATTATAACTTGACACACTAGAAAACTCAAACTCGTTGCGGTAAGGAGCTTGGAGCTAGCATGATGGGCAGCACGGCCATCTTCAATAGCAAAACCTGTTTTCCCTTGCTAAACCAATCTTCCTTTCTTATACTTAAACAAAAAAGTCATAGGACTTTGAGGTTGTTTGCTTATGCAACGTAAATCCTCACCTTATCTTTATACAATATAAGCCATAACTCGTCTTAAGATTCCGAGGTTGTCATTTGTCATGACCTAAATCCTCATATCTTCCAGGTTATTTGTGATATCATTTCACACGAATATAAGCCCTAACTAATAAAATTTACAGGATTAAACACCTAAATATTCCTCCTTAGAAATGAAGCCAAACAATAGGATAGCTTGGGAAGTCACCGAGGTTCTCCTCTGGATCCACGACATCCCCTAGTTTTTCCTCCTTTGGATTATAAAATAAAATGTTCCAAATTTAAACTAATTCCCTTTCACACCTCCACATCTGATTTCATTGAAAATTCCTACCCTTTGAAACTCCTTGAAGACAATATTTCCTGATTTTTATCGAGAGTCTTCCTAAATGACTTTGGTCATTTAAGATGTAATTAACTATAGGGGCTTGCCCTTATAGGAAGCATGTCAGAATCCACATTAATATAAACCCTATTTAATCCTTTATATTAAATAGGGGAACTTCTCAGCAAATACAAAGGTTTCGCTTACCCAACGGACGTCATACTTTCCTTAGTTTATTTGATCGAGCCTCATCCTCAAGTCTTGTGTTTATCCTTTGGGATAGATACAGGATTTGAGGTATGGTGCTCTTTCATTTTAAACTATGAAAAATATGGGTTCAGTTTGATTTCATACTTCAACGTCCTTCCGAAGCGGGCGACGGGATTTAAATTCTGGCGACCGATAACTTCTTACGGGAAACTCCCCACAAGCCCCTGAAATAGAGCCGACAAGCACGTCAAAGAAAGAAAGAAAGTAAAGAAGATATTGATGCTACTGACATCGACAATTCTGGGAGCTAGGAGCTAGTCCTCAAGTGTTAAGAAGCACCACTTTCCATTAACTTGGATTTCTTAGATGCAAAAGAGACATGATACACCAAAATAATATATTGTTTTAAGTACATATTTTATCCTTATTTTTTGTGATATTACACTTTAAACAAGGGTATTTTCATATTTTTGTTGCAGATATATCATTTTTAGACATTTGGGGCAAAAATAGCAAAAAGGATAAATATTGGAGCCAAAACACCCAATTTTGGGATTCTGGCACATAATGCGCCGGATTGGCGCATGATGTACTAAAATCTAGAGAGTTGGCGTATGATGCACCGGAGATGACTTTTTACTGATTAAAGCGACTCCAGATAAATTTTGTGCAAATTTTCAAAGGGACACTTATTTTGCACACCTCTTGGAGTAATTCAATGCATCTAGACACTTTGGAAGGTTCTTTTATGAAGGGATATCTCTCTTGGATCGAATGACACATCTTTTCTCTTGGATCAAATGAAACATCTTTTAAATTTAAAAGGAGGGAATTTTAGAGAGAATTTTGAATTCCTTTTAAAAGGAGGCAAAGATTTGGAAGGAGGACAAAAATGCAAGATGGTGGTAGCGTGAAAAGCAAGGAGAGGAGATTTTCTTCTAGGGTTGTATGAGGAGAGGGAAGGTGAGAGATTTCTACTTCGTTATACTTCTAAGAGAGAATTGAGTGTGCTTGTAAAGAGAGACAAGCTTGGAGAGAACTTCTAGGGATTTTCATGAGAATGATTGTGAGATAAGTTATGTCTTTTATTTCCTTTTTTTTCTAAACTTATTTTTATATATGAAATCTGTGTTTTGTCGTATCCTTCTCATGAATTCTGAGTAATCTTCTTTATCCTTCTCCCTTCTTTGAGATATCATTTTTTGAAGAATTGATTTTGTTATCTATAGTTTTAAATATTGGTAGATTGTGATGATATGAACTCCGATCTTCATTTACATTTCGATCTAGCCAATGTTAAAGCATGTAGAGAAATATGTACTAAAAAGGGGTATGATTTCTACAATAGGGGAAGAATCACATTTGATTTCCTGTGAGAGTATGTCATCCATGGAATTGAGTGTAAATAAATAGACAAATATACTTTATTGGATGCAGAATTGGTGATTTTAAGATGACAGATTAATATCCCCAATTTGGTCAAGTTGATTGGAAATTAATGCAAGAATGTTAGCCCTCATGGGAGGGATTAGTAGGAGCTCTAGAGTGGCAGCCGGGCCCCAGCCGATATCCTCCCAGCCTAACCACAGAATTAGAGACCAAACTCTGGATTAGTCAATGTTCTTTATAACACTCAAGAGAAGGTAAAGAATAAGATTGCTTCTATTTGGCACAAAATAGATTTTTATATATATTCAAATGATTTTAATCTTTTCACAGTACATATACTCATTGTAAAGGGGAAGGATGCTTTCATAAATTTGAATCTTCCATCAACAAAAACTTTGTTTAGTCTTTGTAATTTTACTTTTAAAAGTTAGTTTTTAGTTAGTAGACTTTGTTTTTTAACAACATCTTATAAAGCATTTACCTTAGTAGTTGATATTCAAACTTCACACTTTAGTTTTATTTTTATATATTTTTTTAATTATAAAAATTTCAAGAACCTACTTATAGGATTTTCAAACTTCCCTGTAGGTTCGATATCTAGGACTCCATTAGAACCTCTTTTTACTTATGTTGATTTTAAAGGGGATTTAGCAGTTTAGAAAGAGCATTAATGAAAAATTATTTTCATGAAAGGTATTTTTGTTGGGATTATATTGCATATTTTTGTAATATTGAAAAATATTTGCGAAATTTATACATCAAATCTACTCGCATTAAGTTTTTTTTGCCGTTGTCGATGAAGAAACGGAAAGTAGTAGTAAGTTATTTTATTTTATTTTAAAAATATAAAAAAGGTGTGTTTGTAGTTAGTTTTGAACATTTTCTTATTTAAGTATGTTTGCTTATTTTTAATTACTCGCTATGTTTGTTTATGTGTAGTGTAGGATCTGAAAATTTATTACCTTATGATTCTGATTTAGAAAGAACTTTTAGAAAAATTCAAAAATAATGAAAAGTAATAGATCATTTTAGCAAAATGGCTTGCAATTTAAGTAATGTTGGAAAGTCAAATGAACATCATGTGATACCTTTAAGAGAATATTATAATCCTACAGCAGATGAAATTCATTTGAGCATACAGAACCCTGCAGTAGCTGTCAATTCATTTGAGCTTAAACCTGCTATTCTCCAAATGATATAAAACAATCAGTTTAGGGGAACACCAACTGAAGATCCTAATTTACACTTTATTCATTTTATAGAATTGTGCGCTACATTTAAATAAGATGGATTGTCGAATGATGTTGTGAGGCTTAGACTATTTCTTTTTTCACTAAAGGATAAAGCTAAGATGTGGTTAAATTCATTAGCACTTGGATGTATCAAAACTTGGGTAGATTTGTCTCAAAAAATTTTATCTAAATATTTCCCACTTTCAAAAACTGTTAAGCTTAGAAATAATATTACATTTTTTTTATTTTGAGGGGGAATCAATTTATGAAGCCTCGGAAAGATTCAAAGGTCTCTTTAGAAAGTGTCCACACCATGCGTTGCCAGATTGATTAATAATTCAAACTTTTTAGAATGGGTTGGTTGGATCTCTTAGATTGATATTTAGTGTTGTTGTTGGTGGATCATTCATGTCAAACCCATTTGATGAAGCATATTCATTAATTGTTGAGATGGCTACTAATAATTTTCAATAGCTCTCTAAAAGGGTAAACCAAAAAGAGTAGCTAATATTCATGATTCTGATGCAATATCTATGTTAGCTGCCCAAATAGCTGTTATATCGAAGAATATAGATATATATAGAAGATATTATTCTCAGACACCTCCTGTGCTTAAGAAAACTCAATAGGACAAATGATAGAATCTCAATCTTCTAATGAGACATTAAATGCAATAAATAATTATTCTAACAATCCTTATGCCAATTATTATAATCCTGGTTGGAAGAATCATCCAAATTTTAGTTGGACTAATAATAACTCTAATGCTGCGCAAGGGGGAAACAATACTACGAATTCATTGAGAAACTCCAACAATCAAGGGAATCAAGCTTATAAAAATTATCACCCCTCAGGTTTTCATAGTTGTAGAGTAAGGAGAAAAAGCTATCAATGGAAGAATTGATATTGCAAATGGGTTGTCAATTACAATGTCAAGGAGTTGCTATTAGAAACATGGAAAAACAATTCGAATGTATTGCTACTGCTTAGCAATAGACCTCTAGGAACATTGCCTAGTAATGTTGAAGTAAATCCTAAAGATCAGAATAAAGAGAAAATTAAAGCTATTCAACTAAGAAGTGGAAAATAATTACAAAACAGAGTTCAACAAGAAGTTAAAATTGAAAAAGATTAGCTAAAAAATTAAAAATCGCGAGAAGATATTCATTTTGAGTCATAAAGTCATATTAAACCAATGAAAATCTCTATAGAAATACCACCACCTCCATTTCCTCAAATATTAAAGCTGAAGAATAGAGACAACTAATTTTCAAAATTTTTTGATTTCTTGAGGTAATTAACGATAAACATTCCATTTGTTGAGGCTTTGGAACAAATGCCAAGCTATGTGAAGTTCATGAAGGATATACTTAATAAGAAAAAGAAGTTTGTAGATAATGAAACTGTTGCAGTCAGTGAAGAGTGTAGCCCTATAAATTAGAAAGAGAAACTTCAAGAATCCAGGAAGTTTTACAATTCCTTGTGCTATTGGCCAACTATTTTATGTAAAAGCTTTATGTGATTTAGGAGTGTGATTTAGGAGCAAGTATGGAGCAAGTATTAATCTTATGCCATTATGAATTTTCAGAAGGTTGGGCTTAGGAGATTTTTCACCTACAACTATAACTTTTCAATTAACTGTTTGTTCGATTACCTATCCTAAAACAGTTATAAAAGATGTTTTAGTGACGATTGATAAATTTATCTTTCCTATGAACTTTATTGTATTAGATATGGAGGAAGATAAAGAAATTCCTATCATTTTTTGAAGACCATTCCTAGACACTGGAAGAGCTGTCATAGTTGTGTAGAAATGAGAACTAACCATGAGAGTTAGTTATCAAGAGGTTACATTTAATATTACAAAAACAATGAGATACCTTGCAAAAGAGCACAACATTGAATGCTTCAGGATGGATATTAACGATTATTTAAGCCATTAATATTTTAAGAAGACTTTTGAAAGAGAATTTGAAAGGGAATATAAGGAATATCAATATGAGGATAAAATTCAAGATGAATCTGTGGAAGTGAGTAACTAAGATTTGGATTATGTTCAGGAAAAATTTTAAATGTTAGATCTTACAAAAAGTAATAAGAATTTGATTTCATTTATTGAGAAACCTTCTGAACTAGAACTGAAAACACTTCCTAAACCTTTCAAGTTTGCATTCTTAGGAGATTTATCTAAATTACCTTTTATAGTATCCTCAGATTTAATTGATATGCAAGAACAACTATTGTTGGAAACTTTAAAAAGATATAAGAAAGCCTTTGGATGGACATTAGCTGTTATTAATGGAATCAGTCCTTCAATTTGTATGCATAAAAGTTTATTAGAAGATCAACATAAACTAAGAGCTGATCCTCAAAGGAGACTAAATCATATAATCAAAGAAGTTGTGAAGAAAGAAATTTTAGTTGTGAAGAATGAAATTTTAAAATGGTTAGATGTTGAATTAGTATATCATATTTCAGACAGTGCTGGGGTAAGTCCAATTCACCGTGTTCTAAAGAAAGGAGGTGTGACTGTAGTGACAATTGATCATAACAAATTAATATCAATAAGATAAGTCACTGGTTGGAGAATCTGCATAAATTATTGAAAATTACATTTTACCACCAGGAAGGATCATTTTCCTTTAACTTTTTTAGACCAAATGTTGGCTAGGCTGGCAGGACATAAATATTTTTGTTTTCTAGATGAATATACCAGTTATCATCAAATACACTTTGCTCTAAAGGATTAAGAGAAAATAACATTTACTAGTCCTTATAGAATGCTTGCTTTTCGACAAATTCCCTTTAAATTATGTTATGCACCTATAACATTTCAGAGATGTACAATGTCAATTTTTAGTGATTTAATTGAAAAAAGGATTGAAGTCTTTATGGGTAAGTTCTGGAATGTTGTGAAAAGACTAATCTTTTATTGAACTAGGAAAATTGTCAAATCATGATTGCAGGAGGAATTGGGCTTGGACTAAAAATTTCAGAAAATGACATGGAAGTAGATTCTACAAAAATACAGGTTAAACTCTCTCTAACCACTAAAGTAAGAGGAGTTAGGAGCCTTCTAGGACATGATGATTTACAGGAGATATATTAAAGAATTTTCAAAAACTACTGAACCTTTATGTCAGCTTCTGGAAAAAGATACAAAATTTGACTTTAACCAAGATTGCCTTAATGCCTTTGAATTTTTAAAGGAAAAATTGATCACTGCTTCTATAATTGTTTTAAATTATTGGGAGAAACATTTTAAATTAATCTGTGATGCAAGTGATTATACTATTGGAGCTGTTTTAGGGTAGAGATATGATAAGTTTTTTTAAAGTCATTTATTGAGCTTATAAAACTTTAATGAGGCTCAGATTGATTATACCACCACTAAAAGAGAGTTATTATCCATTGTATATGGTGCTTCTGATAAGTTTAGATCATATCTCATTGGAGCTAAATGTGTTGAGCATACTGACCATTTGGCTAGTAAATATTTGATGCAAAAGAAGGATGCTAAACTAAGCTTATTTAGATGGGTACTTCTGATGCAAGAGTTTAATTTTGTAATAGTAGTTAGAAAAGGGACTGATAATCAAATTGTTGTTCATATATCTAGGCTAGAACATAATGAAATACTTGTTTTGGAAAATGAAATTAATGAAACTTTTCATGATGAACAACTTTCTGCTGCAAAAGGATGGGAAATACCTTGGTATGCTGACATTGTAAATTATACTATTAGTGGTATTTTACCATATGGAATTACAAAATAGTAGGAAAAGAAATTCATTCATGATGCAAAATCGTATTTTTGGGATGATCCTAACTTATATAAACAATGTAAAGATTTAGTAAAGAGACTATGTGTGCCTTATAAAGAAATTCAGGAAATTATTCAGAACCGTCATGATTCTGAATCTTGAGGTCATTACAAGAATGATAAAACTGTTCATAAAATTTTGCAATCTGGATTTTATTGGCCTAATCTATTTAGAGATGTTAATATATATATATAAACTTGTGATTGGTGTCAGAGAGTAGGTAATATTTCAAAAAGAAATGAAATGCCTCTAAATTTTAATTTAGAAATTGAAATTTTTTATGCATAAAGATTGGATTTTATGGGACCATTTATACCTTCATTTAGAAATATATATATATTGTTTTTTGTGGATTATGTTTCAAAATGAATTGAAGCAATCCCTTTACCTAGATGTGATGCTCAGAGAGTTTCAAAATCTTTAATTAAAAATATTTTTACAAGATATCGAATGCTAAGAGTAATCATTACTGATGGAGTATCTCATTTTAAGAATGCAACAATTGCAAGATTTGTGGGAAAATATAATATATTGCATAAAATTGTAATTTCTTTTCATTCTCAGACTAGTGGTTTAGTAGAAGTATTTAATCATGAAATTAAGATAATTTTGGAAAAGAGTGTTAATCCTA
>NW_018251454.1:22892-25033 GCF_001263595.1 Phalaenopsis equestris | reverse complement strand
TTAAGTAATGTCAGACCCAATTCCTATTGACATTTCCACCAACATTCAATGGGCCAAAGCCACTTTTGCTGACATTGTGGGGAAAGGTCAGGAGCTAGTGCAGAATCCTGATGATTTGGTCTTTCCTCAAGAATATCATGAGGGTCATGACCCCCTTTTGAAACCCATATGCAAGAAAGGTGGGAAGTTGGCAATCTATTTTACAGAAGAGGACCTAAATGGGCCAAGTGAATGTCAAAAATTCACCTTAATTGCTAAATTCCAACTTGGCCATCCAAAGATGGCTGCTTTGGCCATAGTTTGTCTTTGTTTGTCTTCTTTATACTGTGAGGTTGGAACTTTGGCATCCCAATGGAAGTCTAGACTTCTCAGGGTCCTCTATCTTTCTCTTTTTCCATATTACAAAAGGTTCTTTTATACTGTCTATTACTTAGACTCGTTGTGGTTTCTGCCATTACGGTTTCTCTTTCCCTGCTTGGCTGTTTGCTTGCTTCACTAGCTGTGAAGTTAGGTTCTTTGGCTGTTCTCTAACTTAGGCCTGCTTGGGGCTCCTTTGATTAGTTTTGTGATGGCTGACCCTATTCCCATTGACATCTCCACCAACATTCAGTGGGCCAAAGCCACTTTTGCTGACATTGTGGGGAAAGGCCAGGAAGCAGTGCAAAATCCTGATGATTTGGTCTTTCCTCAAGATTATCATGAGGGCCATGACCCCCTGTTTAAACCTATTAGCAAGAAAGGTGGGAAGTTGGCAATCTACTTTACTGAAGAGGATCTAAATGGGTTAACTGAATGTCAAAAATTTACCTTAATTGGTAAATTCCAACTTGGCCACCCTAAGATGGAGTCTGTAAGAAGGTTTTTTGATGGTCTGAAATTCAAAGGGGCTTGGAAAGTAGGCCTACTTGATAGCAGACACAAACTTATTAATCTCTCAAGGGAGGAAGACTATGCTAAAATTTTCTCCAAACAATCCATATTGATTGAAGGAATTCCAATGAAGCTATTAATGTGGACTCCTGAGTTTGATCCCAATAAAGAACTTCCAATTGTCCCCATATGGTTTAAGATAGCTTAAACTGCATTATTTCAACCATAAAGTCCTTTTCAACATTGGCAAAGCATTGGGAAGACCTTTGAAATTGGATGGCCCTACATTCAACTTGTCTAGACCCTCTGTAGCTCGAATCCTGGTGGAGAGAAACATTACCCTTCCAGCTGTGGAGGAAATATGGTTAGGCACTGAGCATAATGGCTACTGGCAGAAAATCATAGCTGAACAAAGAACTTACTATTGCCATCATTGCAATGTGTTTGGCCAGACACTGATGATAAATGTTTCAGACTCCATCCTACACTCAGAAGGAAGACCCCCAAGCAACTTTCAGAGGCGATTGTTCCTCAGAATAAGGAGGTACCTACTGCTATTACTGGTATTGATATTAGGAATGAATTGCCTGGAACTGTTGCACAAGAGATTCCTCAAGCTTTGGTATAAGAGAGTGTGATTCCCAATCCCCAATCTGCTCATGACTCACCCATTGAGCACCTCCATCCCATGCCACAAGCTACCTCAACTGAACAAAACCTTTGTACTGATCCCTCCACACTTCCTGCTGACACTGAGACAACAGTTATTGAGATCCCAGCGGAGGACCCTTTGCTTCTGCAGTTAACTAGAAACCTTGAAGATGGCTGGCAAGTCCAGAGAACTAAGAAGAAGAAATTACCTTTGGAATTAAAGAATCTTATGTCTTCTTCCACCCCTTTGGAGGAAGCCCCCTACCCTCCTTCTTCTATCTCTATTAGAACTAGGAGAAGAGGGAAATCCACCTCTATCGGTTAATGAATCTACTCTATTGGAATGTTAGGGGACTTGCACATCCCAAATCCCTTAATAGAATCCTTGCTCTCAACAGGATGTACAAACTTTGGATCATTGCTTTACTTGAACCAATGGTCACTAAAAATGTCAACAGATTTGTGAGGAAATTCCCTGGCTTCCAGCTTATTATAAATACTAACAGTAAAATTTGGCTTCTTAGCAGAAACGAAGTCCAATGCACTGTTCTTAATGATGGAGCTGTTCTTAATCATTTGCAGCTTAACTTCAGTTACTATCAGGGTTATGCTACCTTCAT
>NW_018251454.1:21866-22882 GCF_001263595.1 Phalaenopsis equestris | reverse complement strand
TACTATCTTAACTTCAGTTACTATCAGGGTTATGCTACCTTCATTTATGCTGGCTGTACAACTACTGCAAGACTAGACCTATGGCAACACTTACAGGATTTCAGTACCTCTATAAGGGATTTCTGGTTAGTTGGGGGTGATTTCAGCAACCTCTCTTTAGCTAGTGAGAAGAAGGGTAGGAGATCTCCTGATATTAATCTTATTAACACATTTAATGACAACATTCAGTCTACTGGCCTTTTTGATTTGAGGTACACAGGCCCTAAATTTACTTGGAGAAGGGGGAAGATCTGGGAGAGGATTGATAGATTTCTGGTTAATGGAATATGGTTTAGGGAGTTTCTAAATACTTATGTCCAACACTTGGCTATGAGTGGGTCTGATCATAGACCCTTACTTATCCAAATATCTTTTTCCTCCTCTAAAACTAAAGCCAAATTCAGATATCTGAACATGTGGTGAATGCATGGGGATTTTATTAATCAAGTTTGCAAGGCCTGAACTGATGTCCACCATCACAATCCAAGTATCAAGCTTTGGATGTTACATAAAAAAGTCAGCAAACATCTCACAAACTGGTACTGGAAGGAGGTGAGGAACATTGATAAGAAAGTCCCTTGAAGCTGAACAAAATGTTTTGCATTTAGAACAGCTCTTATCTTCTGACATGGGGTCTGAAATGGACCTCCAGTCAGCCAATGATAAGTTATTGGACCTGATCAACATGCAAGAGGCTCTTTATGCCTCAAGAGGCTCTCTATGCTCAAAAGGCAAATAAAACCAGGTTTTGTGAGGGTGACAGAAACTCTAAATATTATCATGCTTGCATTAATTATAGGAGGGAAAGCAATACAATCCACAAAATACTTTCTCAAGAAGGTCACTGGATTTCCAATGTTGAGGGAATTGCTAATGATGCTGTACATTATTTCCAAAAATTGTTCAGAGAAAATTCTATTTCCCACTCAACCATCAATGAAACACTGTTTGACAAGGAAAGGGAATTTACTAATAGT
>NW_018251454.1:8804-21798 GCF_001263595.1 Phalaenopsis equestris | reverse complement strand
AGTGGCAGCAGATTAAGTTACTAGCTATCCCTTGTGTAGTTGCTTGGTTCATATGGATGTGTAGGAATCAAGCTAAATATGAGGACTCCTTACCTCTATCTAAAACTGTTACTGCTCACTGTGCTTCTTACTTACAGAAAATAATTAAACATCATAATTTTCCTAATCTCTTTAGGAAATAGGCACCTAAGAGTCAAAACCACTCTAGTTACAAGGTTTCTTTGATTGTGTGGTCTCCTCCTACTGTGGGTTGGATGAAGTTCAACACTGATGGTAGTTTTTTAAAGGGAACTATTGGGTTTGGAAGTGTTTTCAGAAACTCTCTAGGGTAGTATGTTCTTCACTTTTCCTCACCAAATTGGGCAGTGGATGCTTTAGAAGCTGAATTGATTGCAATTTTTTGGGCTATTATGATTGCAATTCAATGTCAAATCAAGCCTTTAATTGTGGAGGCTAACTCCAGTATTTGCATTAGGATTTGGCAAAATGAAGTGGACCTCCTTCGTAAATAGGAAGATGGATCAGTAAAATGAGGAATGCATTGGGAAGATACCTTTCTTTTGCTAGCCTTAGTGGTTGTACTTAGTTTCTGGTTTAATAGATTACTACCAGATGCTCCTTCCTAAGAGCATCTAGTTTGGTTTGAATTAATATATATATGTATATATATACTATCTTTATCTTAGCTTTTGACTACTTATCCAGAAGTTTGAATGAGTTGGCATCCAGGAAACCCCATTCTCTTTATAGTCACAGATCTTCCACATTAATTAATCATCTGGCCTTTGCTGATGACATCATAATCTTTACAAAAGCTTCCAAAGTTGCAGTCAAACTATTAATGAAGAATCTGGAGACCTTTCAGGATGTTTCTGGAATGAAATTTAATAAACAGAAGTGCATTTCCATTTTCAGTAAGCAGTGCAAGAGTGAGTTTAAGTCCTGGGTTACTGATTTCACTGGTTTCAAAAACAGTTGCCTTCTAATGAAATACATGGGGGTTGTTCTTTTCAAAGGAAGAACTAAGAACATTCATTTTTATCATATAATTGACAAGGGCCAAAGTAAACTGCAAGCATGGGAGAATTCCTTTTTATCCAATGGGGGTAGGATCACACTCCTCAAAAGTGTTCTATCTGCTTTACCATCCTATTTACCGCAAATGAACATTCTAAAAAAGTCTTCTCAGAGGTTGTTAGAAGGGATCTTTAATTTACTGATTTCACTGGTTTCAAAAACAGTTGCCTTCTAATGAAATACATGGGGGTTGTTCTTTATTAAAGGAATCAGTCCTTCAATTCGTATGCATAAAAGTTTTTTAGAAGATCAACATAAACTAAGACCTGATCCTCAAAGGAGACTAAATCATATGATGAAAGAAGTTGTAAGAATGAAATTTTAAAATGGTTAGATGTTGGATTAGTATATCATATTTAAGACAGTGCTTGGGTAAGTCCAATTCACCGTGTTCTAAAGGAAAGAGGTGTGACTGTAGTGACAATTGATCAAAACAAATTAATATCAACAAGATAAGTCACTGGTTGGAGAATCTGCATAGATTATTGAAAATTAAATTTTACCACCAGGAAGAATCATTTACTTTTTTATACCAAATGTTGGCTAGGCTGGCCGGGCATAAATATTTTTGTTTTCTAGATGGATATACCGATTATCATCAAATACACTTTGCTCTAAAGGATCAAGAGAAAAGAACATTTACTAGTCCTTATAGAATGTTTGCTTTTCGACAAATTCCCTTAAAATTATGTAATGCACCTACAACATTTCAAAGATGTATAATGTCAATTTTTAGTGATTTAATTGAAAAAGGGATTGAAGTCTTTATGGATAATTTTTCTGTGTTTGGAACTTCATTTGAAATATGTTTAAATCATTTAGAGAAAGTTCTGGAATGTTGTGAAAAGACTAATCTTTTATTGAATTGGGAAAAATGTCAAATCATGGTTGCAGGAGGAATTGTGCTTGGACTTAAAATTTCAGAAAATGACATGGAAGTAGATTCTACAAAAATACAGGTTAAACTCTCTCTAACCACTACAGTAAGAGGAGTTAGGAGCCTTCTAGGACATGATGATTTACAGGAGATATATTAAAGAATTTTCAAAAACTATCGAACCTTTATGTCAGCTTCTGGAAAAAGATACAAAATTTGAATTTAACCAAGATTTCCTTAATGCCTTTGAATTTTTAAAGGAAAAATTGATCACTACTTCTATAGCTGTTTCAAATTATTGGGAGAAACATTTAATATTAATGTGTGATGCAAGTGATTATACTATTGGAGCTGTTTTAGGGCAGAGATATGATAAGTTTTTTTAAAGTCATATATTGAGCATGTAAGACTTTAATGAGGCTCAAATTGATTATACCACCACTAAAAGAGAGTTTTTAGCCATTGTATATGATTTAGATCATATCTCATTGGAGCTAAATGTGTTGAGTATACTGACCATTCGGCTAGTAAATGTTTGATGCAAAAGAAGGATGCTAAACTAAGATTAATTAGATGGGTACTTCTGATGCAAGAGTTTAATTTTGTAATAGTCATTAGAAAAGGGACTGATAATCAAATTGCTGATCATCTATCTAGGCTAGAACATAATGAAATACATGTTTTTGAAAAAGAAATTAATGAAACTTTTCGTGATGAACAACTTTCTGCTGCAAAAGGATGGGAAATACCTTGGTATGCTGATATTGTAAATTATATTATTAGTGGTATTTTACCATATGGACTTACAAAATAGTAGGAAAAGAAATTCATTCATGATGCAAAATCATATTTTTGGGATGATCCTAACTTATATAAACAGTGTAAAGATTTAGTGAAGAGACGATGTGTGCCTTATAAAGAAATTCAGGAAATTATTCAGAACTGTCATGATTTTGAATCTTGAGGTCATTACAGGATTGATAGAATTGTTCATAAAATTTTGCAATCTGGATTTTGTTGGCCTACTCTATTTAGATATGTTAATATATATATATATATATATAAACATGTGATCGGAATGAAATGCCTCTAAATTTTAATTTAGAAATTGAAATTTTTTTATGCATAAATATTGGATTTTATGGGACCATTTATACCTTCATTTAGAAATATATATATATTGCAGTGGATTATGTTCAAAATGGATTGAAGCAATCACTTTACCTAGATGTGATGCTAGAAATGATTGTAAATTCAAAAATATAGTTTCCAAGGTGCATAAAACTATTAGTTTGGTATTGAATTTTTTATATAAAGGATTAAAATGTTTGCCCAATAACACTATACTTTCTAGAAATATGAAACATTTGAAACATCTTCTGGATATGCCTAGTTAAGTGAATATTAAATTTAATAATTATGTTAAATGGCGTAAATCGTGGATGTCATATATTAAGATTAACGTTGATGGTTGTTGGAATTTCTAGTGTAAAAAGAGTTTGTCGAAACCATTTAGGTTCTATTCTTTATTGGTTCTTGGCAGGTGCGTTTTCTGATTCTTTTTTTGCTACTGAAGCTGATGCTTTTATCTATAGTCTGCAGATGGCTATCAAAAATGGTTGGAAATTTATTAATATGGAAACTAATTCTTTGATTCTTTGGAAGTTTTGTTAATTGCAGCAAGATTATCATTTGAGTATCAATATTATGAAAAAGATTTTTGCTCTCTCATAGAACTTATTTATTTTTTGGTCTCATACCTAGCGAGAAGGTAATAAGGTTGCTCACTGGGTAGCTAAATGTGGCTTAAAGATGTGAGGTGCTATAGTCTCGAAGATTATTCCTTATAATATGATCCTTTTAGCCTTAAAGGATGCTAAATAGTTTGGTGGCTTTTTGGTTGATCTTAGTTATGTTGTTTTCCATTTTTTTTTCTTTGATTCATTTTTTTGTGGCTTTGATTGTCTGGTGTTTTGAGTGTTGAGTCTTATTGTGTTTTGGTGTGGGTAAGTTGTATTTTTACTTTTTGGAGAAAGGTTTTTTACTTTCTTTGTGAATTTGTAAGGTGTGTGTGCTGGGACCTCTTTCCCGGGCTTGTATATTTTTTCTCGTGTAACAAAAAAGTATAACCTTGTTTTGCTTAAAAGTTTTGCTTAAAAAAAATGTGATGCTTAGAGTGTTTTAAAATTTTTAATTAAAAATATTTTTACAAGATGTGAAATGCTGAGAGTAACCATTACCAATGGAGAATCTAATTTTAGAAATGCAATGGTTGCTAGATTGGTAGAAAAATATAACATAATGCATAAAATTGCAACTGCTTATCATCCCAAGACTAGTGGTTTAACAGAAGTATCTAATTAGGAACTTAAGAGAATTTCAGAAAGAAGTTTTATTCCTAATAATATGGATTGGTCTCCTAGATTAGATATGACATTATGGTCATATAAGGCTGCTTATAAGACACCTATATGAATGTCTCCATATAGATTAATTTTTGGGAATACTTATAATTTGCCAGTTGAATTGGAGCTTAAAGCTTATTGGGTTATAAAAGATTTCAATTTCGGTTTGAAATATGCTGGTGAACAAAAATTACTGCAACTGAATGAGCTCGATGAAATTAAAAACGAATCTTACGATAATTTAAGAAATTATAAGGAAAAGATAAAAGAATGGCATGATCGAAAGATAATAAAATGGAATTTGAACCTGGCCAGGAAGTTTTATTATACACTACAAGATTGAAATCATTTCTTGAAAAATTGATTTCTAGGTGGAAAGGGTCATTCAGAGTTATGAAAGTCTATCCCTATGGAGCAGTTAATATTGAAGCCCTCAAGGCTGAATGAATATTTAAAGAGAATGGCCATAGACTAAAATCATATGTTGATGGTCCAAAACTAGCTTTTAAAAAGATTGTAAAACCTAGAATGAGACTAGGAATATCAGGCTGATGACACTAAACAAAGCGCTTTGTGGGAGGCAACCCATATTTATCATTATTTAGTTTGCTTTTAAGTTTATTTTGTTTGAAATATTTTACAAATATTTATGTTTAGGTCTTTATGAAGTCTGTGTATTTGAGAAAAATATTTATAATAATATTTATTTGCCTAATTTTATGGAAAAATTGAGAATTTATTGAATCAAAATTGAAAAAGTCCAGTTTTTGGAACTAGGCATGATGCGTCGAATTCCAAAGAGCTGGTGCATGATGCGTCGTGGCGCTGAAAATGAATAAAATGTTTCAAAAGGTAATTTTAGCGATTTTTGGACATTTCTTCTCCTTATAACTCCTGAAAACCGAATCCTAAGTCTATTTAAAGCTGGAAAACTTATGAAAAACCATTAGATTTTAAATCTATTGGCTTCCTACTATAAAAATTTTGTGAGAATTGAAATTTTCAACCGGAGAAAGTTTGTCAGTTTTGATGCCCACAAATTGCATGATCGAGTTCTAGTCAAGAAGAGGCTAATCAAATAAAGGGGATTTATGAATCGAGGATTCAACACAGTGAATACTCGAGTGGAAGAGATCATTGCACAGAGGCATTAGGAAGTGCTTTGCTACACTACTACCGTTGTAGTCATCCCTATGGTGAAAGAATTTTATGCAAATCTCCATAAGATCAACTAAGGAACAGTCTATGTTCAAGGCAGGTTTGTGCAGTTCAATCCTTCAAGAATAAATAAGATGTTTATGATTGAGAATGTGTCTATCTACCATTATGTAAATCTTACCCCTACGAGAGATAATATGAATGAACACTACTAATACCTTACCGATGAAGATGCAAATTTGAAACAAGAGATGATGACATGTAAGTTTTTCTTCATCATTGTTAAATTGTGTTTCAAAGGAATGAAACTTCTTCATTGCATTAAAATTACTGCCCACCATGAAAATCAGTAAGGTAACTAAGGAGACTGTCATTCTAAATTATTGCATTCAAACCGGAAAGCCTGCTAATATTGGAGCCATATATGTAAAATCATTTTTGGGTTTAATTATGAAAGGATTTGCAACTGGACTAGGACAATTATCCACCATTTTCCTACTGTGCATTCAATTGCAAGTACCTTATGAAAGTTGCAAAAAAGTGATCTTCCTTAGAAGCCGACTGATCCTGAAGTTTATTGTAACTGTATTGAAATGAGCGATGAAAATGATATGAATATACTGATGGATCAAGGATCTCAAAATTCATCACCTATTCATTCCTACTATAATTCTAATGCACTTTTAAAGAGTATCAATAAGATAGAGAAATAAGTGCAGAATCTTATGCATGTGATTGAGAATATTTCTAAAATCCTAGATCATCTTGATTGGAGACTGAAGGAATATTTTGAACATTCTGGGCATACTGAAGATGATTTGCTACATATGTTGTATTGGAGAGGATTCAACTGATGAGTTTCCATATCAACCCTTCGATAAATTATATGTGTACTACCAATCGGTGGGAGATATCCAAGAGGATGGAGATATCCAGGAGGAGGATAGTGAAGAAGATTTTTGAACTTAATTTATGCAAGGAAAGTTTTGTTTAGTACTACTTGTGTTAGTTTGTTGAGTTGGACTGCATTTCCTTTCTATTATTGCACTATCTATGTTTATACTTTTTTTTTTGATGTTCAAATGTAAGTGTTAGGATGTTGTTTTGCTTAAGAACACTAAATTTGATGTTTATTGGCTTGAAAATTATTGGTTTGTAATGATGTGGATTTTATATACAAATGTGATTTATTGTGTTGTTTGTGAAATTTTGGTGCTAGAATGATGTTTATTTTTTTTTTAAAATGTTCATTTGAGTTAATTAGAAGTTGATGTAAGGTGGTACAGAGCAGATTTTTGCATAAACTGAAATCTGGTGAATTTAAGCTCTAGTGCATGATGCGCCAGATTGGTGCATCTTGAACTAATTTACAGAGTGTTGGTGCATTATGCGCTAGATTTGGCGCATGATATGCCAAAGACCCGAACACACCATATAACCTAAAAAACCTCAAAATTGCGCAAACAAGCTCCAACTCCATTTTTATTACTTGGGTTATCTCCTACCTCTAAACCCCTACCTAGGGCTTTACATTGAGAGCGGTAGAGAAGATTTTGGAGGCCAAGAATCATAAATTTCATCTTCTCTTAGAAGGAGCTTCACTTTAACTTAGAAATTTTTTATTTTCATCATGATATTTTCTTACGTTATGGAAGATCTGAAATTTGTGATTTTTGATGAAAAATCTTGACGAAAAACCATGGTGAAATGTTTCTTAACAAATAATTTTGCTTGAGGACTTTAGATTTTTTATTTAGTAATTTGTTTAGAATTTATTTGGATTTTCGTAGAATTTCTAATGGCTTCTCGAGTTAAGATAGGAAGGTCATTTGAGGATTTTTATTCACAAAGATTCATTAAGTTTAAGGCCCCACATAGTTACAATACTCAAATGAAGACCAACAGATTGATCCATGAATAGGCGTTAGCAAACCTTGGTGGCGAGATCGAAAGGTTGATCCTCTCCAGAAACTGGGAAAGATTCTGCTACTTCACTACAGTAGTGATTGTCTCCATCATTAGGGAGTTCTACAGTAACTTGAGGTTCATTGTTGGTGACCACATACTGGTTATGGGTAAGCAAGTTGAATTTACTGCTGATCGGATCAATGCTTTTTATGGGCTGAGGAATATATTTTTTGACGAGTATCCTTCATTCGTGGTGACTGATTCATCACTGGATGAAGTGCTTATCTTTTTGACTGATGGAATAGGAGAGTAGAAGATTAAGAATAACAAGATAGTTAACTTCCCTGCTTCCATGTTGACTAGCCAGTCTAAGGTATGACATCACTTTATTTCTACTGGATTATTGCTAATGAATCATCTTGCCAATGTTACGGAAGATAAATTTGTGTTGAACAATTACATTCAGAGCATGAAAGCAATAGATGTTGGTGCACTCATAGTTCATTAAGCTCGAAGTATAGCTGGTAGCTTTACACCTAGTGGTTTAGGATACCCTGCTCTGATTTTCACTTTATGAGAACAATTAGGAGTAGAGCCATATATAAATGAAGAAACATTAAAAGCACAAAATCTTATTTGGAGGCATATGATTTAGAGAGTTGAATCATTTGATGAATCTAGAGGTAGAAGAAGGGATAGACTCTCTACATCAGCTGTAGGGGCATCTACTTCTTGCCCTGCATCATTAGAAAACATTATTGAGCAACTCATGATTCAATAAATGGACATAGGTAATATTCAAGGCCATTTGAGGGAGATTGGAGCAAGAAATGCTTATAATGGAGATTGGAGCAAGAAATGCTTATAATGATGAATATCAATAGAGGAGCGTTCAACATGATATTGATTTTGACAATGCCATGGTGAGACATCTTAGGGGAGAGCCCAATGTGAAATTTCCTCTGTGATGATTGTTAAACAATCTTCGATGATTGCTAAATCAGCTATGAAGATATTGAAGTGGACCCCTAAGTTTGATCCTAGCAAGTAACCACCTGTGGTCCCTATTTGGTTTAAATTTCCAGGCTTACCTTTGCATTTATTCAAGATGAATGCTCTATTTAATATTGGTTGTTCCCTTGTTAGACCATTGAAGGTGGACACTCCAACTTATAATAAGGCTAGAACTACCCTTGTTAGAATCCTAGATGAAAGGGACATTACCCTTCCTGAAATGAAAAGAGTCTGGATAGGAACTACCTTAGATGGCTTTTGGCAAGAGGTAGTAATGGAACAAAGACCCTATTATTGCTAACACTAGAAATTGTTTGGACACACCGTAGACAGATGCTATAGATTACATCCTCCTTCCAGAACGAACCTTAATCAAAACCCAAAAGAAGCTTCCAATGGAGCTGCTGAGAAGATAACAAATAGTAATGCTGAAGACACTAACAGCTTGAGGAATGGAGAATCTGTAATGCTGAATACAACTATTGGTACTAAGTTGGTAAACATTTCTTCTACTAATTAAAAGTTGCATCGAGAACCTATTATGAAGACATTGAGTCACAATTCAGCAACAGACACACAACCTGAAAGGGAGGTAAACATTATTGTGAATCCTAATGCAGGGAAGGACATCATTTGCACAGATGTCTGCAGCTGAGACTCCTCTATGAAATGGGGTGTGTTATTCAAAGGAATCATCCTCAATTCATACCTTTATCTTTCTGTATGGATAGCATGAAGAGTTTGTCAACTATTGTATATGTTAGATGCTCCAAATCTGCTAGATAGCAGTTTTGGAATGAATTGCATACCATCAGAAATCTTTCTAATAAAGCCTAGTTAGTGGGGGGTAATTTCAATTACTTGGCATCACCTACTAAAAAAAAGGGTGGGAGATCTCCTTGCATATCTACCGAGACCACCTTCATTGACAATATTCAAAGAGTAGCCCTTTTTGATCTGAGCTATAATGGGCCATATTTTACTTGAAGAAGTGGTAGATTATGGGAAAGACTGAATAGAGTCTTATTGAATGACTGTTGGATTCAAAATTTCCTGCACACTTCCATCACTCACCTCAGCTTAGACGGATCTGATCACAGGCCTCTACCGGTCACCTTAGCTGCCACTAGAAGGAAGGAGAAATCTTCATTCAGATATTTAAATTTTTGGTCCCATCATAAGGAATTCATTTACACTATCAAGGAGAATTAAAGGGATTGTGATCACCATAACCCCTTAATTAAACTCTGGAATTTGCAAAAGAAAGTCGGGAAAGCTCTTAATAACTAGAATAGGTCCACCTTTGGTAACATTATGAATGGGGTTGAAAAGGATGAAAAGGAACTAGAGGAAATTAAGAAGGCAAATATCCTTGGATAGGTGGATGAGGCTTCACTATTGGAGGCTAATGAGAAGCTATTAATAGTTGTGAAGTGGCAGGAACAACTCCTAAAACAGAAAGCAGCTAAAACAAAATGCTTAGATGGTGAAAGAAATACCAAGTATTACCATGCTTATATAAACTATCCAAGGAAGTGCAACACAATTAATTCTATTAAAGATAAACATGGCAAGTGGATTAAAGATGAAGATGGGATTGCTGCTAGTGCAGTAGAATGCTGTCAACAATTAATGCATAGGACCAACAACCAAAAAGGGAAGGTAGACTCTAACTTATTTATGCCTGATGATGATCTCACTGCAGGAATACAACTTCCTAAAGTCCCAGACGAGGAGGAAATCAAATATGCCCTTGATTCCATAAACGGTTTCAAAGTTGCATGCCCTGATGGATTTAGAGCTGATTTTTAGAAAAAAGCATGGGAGATAATCAAGGAGGATGTTATCAAGGCAATTCAATACTTTTTTTCAGGGTAATGATCTGCCTGATTATTTTAGTGTTACTACCATTATATTCCTTCCAAAGTCCTCTATTAAAGACCAATGGAATCACTTCAGAACTATAAGTTTTACTAATGTGATCAGTAAGATCAATAACAATAAATTGGACAGGAGATTGCAACCTATTATGCAGAAAATCATCTTTCCTAAACAAATTGCTTTTGTAAAGGGAAGGAGCATTGGTGATAATTCTCTTAGAGCTCAAGAGTTGCTATTGGACATAGAGAAACCATGTAGAGGAGGAAACATAATTTATAAACTGGATCTAAAGAAGGCATATGACAAGATAAACTGGGATTTCATAGCTGAAATTCTGATGGCTAGGGGGTTCTCGACTAAATCTTGCCACATTATCAATAGATGGTTAAAGGGAAATGTAAACTCAGTCTTAATCAATGGCAAAGTCAGGGAGTTCTTCAAGGCCACTAGGGGGTTGAAGCAAGGGGATCCTCTCTCTCCAACAATGTTTATCTTAGCATTGGATTATCTTTCCAGACTACTTAACAGATCTGATCAAAGGAAAAATTACAATATGTATCACCACAGATCTAAATTGGACAATAGCCACTTAATCTATGCTGATGATATAATTTACTTTTCCAGAGCCAACAAGACTGTTGCCAGGAGTCTGCATAACTGTTTACAAAAGGTTCAACATACTTCTGGACTTAAGGTGAACAAAGAGAAATGTCAAATGTTGTTTAGCAAAGAACTTACCCTTCCTGCAAGCATTAGATCCTGGAACTTACTGGCTACAGTACCATGCAGACCCCTTTTAAATATCTGGGAGTGCATTTATGTAGGGGAAGAACTAAATTAACTGAATTTGATGAGATAGTTGATAAAATACACTGCACTCTACAATGCTTGACCAAATCTTTCCTCTCTAATGGGGGTAGAATTACTTTATTAAAGAGTGTCCTAACCCCATTCCCTATGTATATCCCATAGGCGGCAGTGATGAAGAAAAGCACACAACTCTTGTTGGAAATATTATTCAATAGATTTCTCTGGATTGGAAAGAGGAAGCAAATGATTTGGGCAAGTTGGCAGAAAGTGGCTAAACCTCTATCAGTAGGTGGACTAGGATTTAAGGGGCTACATTAGCTTCAGCAAATTAGCATGTGAAAACTCTAGATCACCTTTAGACAAAAGGAAACTCTTTGGGCTAAATTCATGTTTGCTAAATACTATAGATCGGACCACCCTATGTTAGTATCAAGTGGTTTGGGAGACTCTAGAGTTTGGCACAAGATGCTAAAGGTCAGGGAAACTGCTGAAAAACTGTACTTATGGGAGTTGGGACATGGCAAAATCAATTTTTGGTTGGACAGGTGGTGTCTTGAAGGTATATTGGATCCCTTGTCTGGTACTTCAGACAGGAACACATTGGTGAATGAATGTTGGGAGGAGCAGTCTTAGTCTGATGATTTACTTCACACCTTACTTACTGAACCATCTACAAACAACGTGAAGAAGATTCAGCTTGATAGAGAAAGGAATGATAAATTGGTCTTAGCCTACAATTCCAATCAAAGTGCTACTAAAAATATCTAAGAGAAAAATATCATTCGAATAAGGTGCCTTAGGGAGATTGTATATGGAACAATTTTTTATAACCTTCTATGGATTTTTTCTCTTGGAGAGTGCTCAATAATCTACTTCCATCTGATGACATTCTGAAACTTAAGGGATAGAGGGGACCTTTTATATGTTATTTATGTAGAAAGGATATGGAGTCTTCATAGCATCTTTTCTTCAAATGTGACTTCTCCAGACAGGTTCATAAGGACCTTCACTCACATTTTCATGTCAATATAATCAGTTTGGATTGGGAGAGTTTGAACAGCTATTGGGTGAATGGAACAGGCTGAAATTATATCCCATTCCTTTTATTACTGCATGTTTCATCTAGGTTGCAGGAAATCAAGCCATACATGAGGACATTGATGTTGTTGCTGGAAAAGTGGTGGCCAACTGTTTGAACTTAATAAAAAAATTGATACAGTGGAAACATTTCCCAAACATTCTGAACATATGTAAAACTGCTAAACAAAAAAGCCTCAATATTATCAAGGTCGTATGGGAGAAAAAAATGTATCCTTTCATAAAAATCAACACTGATGGAAGTTTCTCCCCAAAGGAAGCTAGCATGGGAGGTGTCTTCAGGGACCACAAAGGGATCTGTTTACTTCATTTCAAATCACCCATTATGGCAGAAGATGCTATGGAAGCTAAAACTATTGCTCTTTTTTGGGCACTAAAGTTGGCTTCCATAAACAAATGGAATCCTTTACAAGTAGAAGTGGACTCTTTTTATCTTGTGGAATACATGACAGGTCAAAACACCCACCCTTGGTACATACAGTAGTGGATTACCCAGATAAAATAGTTAATGGTGGAAACAAGTACTTCTTTTTTATCTACAGGGAAGGAAACAGACTAGCACACTTTTTAGCTATTAGTGGAGCACAATCTCAAATGGTTTTTGTATCCAAGCATCCTTCCCCCTCTCTTTCTTTTTTACTTCAGGGGAACAAGTTTAAAGCCCCTCAACTTAGAATTGTAACCTCTTCTTGAAAGCTAATAGAATCCTCTTTTGTTATATATATATATATATATATATTTATATATATATATATATATATATATA
>NW_018251454.1:1534-8645 GCF_001263595.1 Phalaenopsis equestris | reverse complement strand
TATATATATATATATATATATATATATATATGAATATATACATACATATACATATAAATTAAATATATTTTCAAACACCATGTTTGGCGACAAACAATGCAACACAACTAGTATGTTTCACTATATCTGTAAAAGGACATTATGTTATAGGATAGTACGCCACCTATTTAAGAGGAACCCTGTAGCAAAACTCTTTGACCAAACTATAACGGACAATTACCAATTTGAACACACTTCTTAAAACTCAAAACCATCCGAATAAGCAGCTCGAAGCAAGCATTCTAGGAAGTAGGACGAGGATGAAAGAAGACGGAGGACAACTTTAGATGACAAAACATGAAGCAAAGTATGAACCTCTACTAAACTTTCTGAAGTTTTAAACATCTTAAACCTTTAAGAATTTGAGGCTTTTCATCTAGCATGACATAAATGCTCATGTTATTTTTTAGGCCATTTGTGTGATTATAAGTTGTATGGTATAAGCCTTAAACCTTTTAGGATTCTAAAAGTTTATGTTCTGTACAATGTAAAATATCTTATCTTCTCATGCTATTTGCATACATTATGCATATGTAAGTTCAAAATGTGTAAAAAATTTATAGAATTGAAACATTATAAATTTCCATTCAAAGACATAAAGCAAAACAGTAGGTTAGTTTGAGTTGTCACTATGGTTTCCTCGGTACCTTTGATATATCCTACTTTTCCTTTTTTTTGGTATAATGATGTAAAGAACCCATAAAAGCCATTGCAGTGGAGTACTTCTATGTTATGTGTTAGATTTTAGGGTAGGTAGTCATTGAAGTATTTACATTTATCAAACCCCTTGACATGTTTTTGTTATAGAACCCCATTATCAATTTTAGCCAATTTACCCAGCACATTACTCTGATTGAGAATAGGTTTCTATATTTTCTTTTTGTCAATGTGTCCAAGTATATATTTTAAATTTTAAAATTTACCATCTTAGATGATATGCATGTTCTTATGCTTTCCCACCAAGCATTGACATTTTCATATCTTAAAAATTTTTGCCTTTAGTGAGATATAAGTCCTTACGCCTTTCTGCTGAGCATAAATGTATTGATATCTTCAAACATTCAATCTTAAGAGGGGTGTAAGTCCTTATGCTTTCTTACCGAGCATAGATTTTTTTAGATATTAAATCCTTCTGTATTAGGTGAGAAGTAAGTCTTTATCTTTGTCAAACATAGATGTTTTTATATCTTATATCTTTCCATCTTAGGTGGGATGTAAGTTTTTATGCTTTTCTTCCAATTTTAGATATTTTTAAATATTAATTATTTTTGTCTTAGGTAGGATTTAATTCCCTATGCGTTTGTGTCAAGCATAAACATTTTGAAATCTTAAAACTTTTTGTGTTATGTGGGATTTAAGTCTTTAAGCTTTGATGATGAGAATAGATGTTATCAAATCATAAATCATTTCATCTTATGTGGAATTTAAGTCTTTATGCTTTCCTGCCAAGCATAGAAATTTTGGAATCTTAAAACTTTTTATTTTAGGTAGGATGTAAGTATGTATGCTTTTCTGTTGAGCATAGACGTTTTCAAATCTTGAAACCTTCTGTGTTAGGTGGGATGTAAATCTTTATGATTTCCTACCAAGCATAGATGTTCTAAAACCTAAACCATATGTCTTAGGTTGGATTTGGTTTCTTTTGCTTTCCTTCAAAAATAATTATCTTCCTATATTCCTTCAAACTAAATTTCTGACTGAGTGATATGCTCCATCACCCTCCTTCCTGAAAAAGTCTTATTATTCACCTTTTAGTTTGGATGTAAATCCACAAGATTTTACATCCTAATGTATTTATGAAAATTAGAGAATCCCTTACAGATACTTAAAGTGCAATCCCAAATGTTCCAAATGCAAATATTCTCATTGATTGTGTTGATCAAAGCCAATATTTGTGTTATGGTTTGAAAAGTTTGCCGAAGATATTGGGAGCCCATTTATTGACCACATTTTTTGGTCACATGTAGCTTCATTACTTATATGGAGCTTCTAGAAAGGTCACAATGCCACATAACCATAAAAGCACACACTTACCTCTTTCTATCCTAGTGTGGTTGTGTCAAGCCTAGGGCGTGAACATGAATAGGCATGGCCACGTCCCCAATCTTACATCAATGATCTGTGGCCTTGTCCAGAGATTCTCATTTTGCCATCCATTTGATTGGGTAGCTAAGAGAATTTAAGAATCCTTGACAATTGTAAAGAACACCTGACCAATCCAGATAATCAATCTATGGTCTGATTGACAGCCAATCATATTCGTTGCCACCTAGAAAAAGCAACTGTTCATCTTAGTTGAGCGGCTCGTTGTGATTATTGTGTGTACTCAGTATGTTGCACTTGCTCAGAGGAAGTGAAGGAATCTAGTGGTGAAGAATTCTCAGGCTATCCACTGCTTTGTTTGTATTTCCTCCCTTTCTTTTTCATAGTATATTAAGTGTTTAATTTAAGCAATTAATTTCAACATTTTGAAAATATAGTTTAAGTTAACTCAAAAATGTTGAATTAGGCTTGAATTTGGGTTTAACTCAAGTCAACCCAAACTCAACCTAATCATAATCTCTAAAATGATTTAACCCTACCAACCTGAACCCTAAACCTAAGCTAGATCTAACCCTACCTAAATTGATCCTTGACCCAACCTAGACCTGACCCAATAAAGACCAAACCCTAAACCTAACCCAAGTGTGACCCAACCCCAAACTTGGCTAACCTAGCTCAATCTCTAACCCTAACCTAGTTATGACCCAACCCAAAAAAGACACAACACAGACACAATACAACTCAAAAGCAAACCTAAGACAACCTTGGTTAACTTGAATCAAAACTAAGCCAACATAGGTTAGTGCAGCATAACCCGACTAAACCCGAATGAAACCCTAACCTACCTCGTTCAACTCAAGTCAACTCGTGTTAACCATAATCAAACCCTAACCTATCTGAGTCAACCTAATTCAACTTGAGTCAATCAAAGTCAATTCGACTCAACACAAATCTAACTGAAACCTAGCAAGGTTAACCTATGTCAACCAAGGTAAGTCCAAATCAAATCCAAACCTATCCCAGCCAACCCAAGTCCAATTAAGTTAACTTGAATCAAATTCATACTTATCTAAATCAATATAAGTTAAACTAGGTCAACCAAAATAAAAATATAATTTACTCAGTTCAATACAACTCAACACAAATCTAATCCTAATCTAATTGGGTTAACCGAAGTCAACTTGGGATAATCTAAACCAAACTCAAGCCTACCAAAGTCAATCTAGCGTGACCCAAGATAACAATACTCACCATCAGGTAACTTTGGACAACTCATATCCACCCATTTTAGACCTGAACTACCGTAAATCAAACTAAGTCTAATACAAGCTTATAATTAGTTAATTTTTTGCATGTTTCCTTGCTTTATGTGCGTTTTATCATATTTCATCTTGTTATACTTGTTTCACTACATCTTTCAAGATGAAAAAATAAAAAAAAATAAAAAATAAAAACAAAAATAAAATATGGAAGCTCCTCTCCAATTAGTTTCCTTCTCAAATAAATTTATAGAAGTAACAAACCTTCAAACATATAAAACCTTGATTATAAAACATGACTGACATGATCTAAGAATTGAAAAAAATGATTAATTGAATATTAAACTTCAAATTGTAATTAAAAATCCCCAAGATAAAGAACTGCAATAGAACTTAGGCAGATCCGACATGAACCCTTGGTTCACTAATATAGCCACCATAACTCAGAGCCATACACTTACCATAAGTAGAATTAAGGACTATATCACACAAAACACCTTAACCTACCATGTAAGATTAAAGGTAATATATTACAATGATGTAACCCATGGTTAATGACAAAGGTATTTCAAACCTCCTTGAAACTATGATGCACTTTAACTTTGTCCTTTAAGGGGGGTTCTACTTATGAGTTTTGCTATAATTGATAGATATCGACTTTTCTAGGACAATCGAAAGCCATAGGCATCATGATCAAGTAAATCATTCCTAATGTTTAGGTTAGTCTACCAGCTAGGCTTCTTTAATAAGTTTAGTTTTGACTTTCCATCTAAAAATATTTCCTACTTTACTCTATAGTAGGAGCTCTGATTAATTCAGGTCTATCATTTTAAATGTCATTGATATATCTTTATGAACTGTATCTAACCCATTAAAGCATAATTACAATCCTTTCAAACTCTAGATATCCTTGATTCAAACTTTAAACCATATTTAAACATTTTAATAATATCAATTCAAACCCTTTATGCTATCACTCTTTGAATATTAAGCTTTTTTTGTTAGATAATCAAAACTTTCTACCCCTTTGAGCTAAAATCCCATAAATCATTTCATAATTTGACTCGTTACATTAATTGAGAATTTTTAGTCCTCATGAACTTAAGGATGCATTTAACTTTGAGGGCTTGCCCTTATATGAAGCAAGCCTTCTGAATTAAAATAAACCTTATCTTACACCCATATGACAAGGGAAAACCTCTAGTTCTATAGACCAAAATAAGGATTTCATCATCTAGGTAGTTAAACGTATTTCTAAGGTAATATTATGTTTCTTTTGGAGGCCATATTATTCTTCAAAATATTGTGCCTGGTCATTTAGATAGAATATATTTCGTAAGGCACTATGGTATTGACGAACATAAATCTCCCCACCATGTGAATTAATGTTTTATTCATTACACATGATCATCTATTTAAAATTTGAATATAATAATGTTTTCATGCTTATCGATTTGACTGCTTGTTTTAGTCCAGATATACTGGTCACTTGATACCATTTAGTCCGATCAGCTATCCCTCATTGAATGCCTCAATTGGTCGACCTACATTAGTTGGCACAGTCACCTGCTTTAGGCATGCTCAATCTGCCACTCAATAATATCATTTGGTACAATTGATTGTTATTGGATGCCTTGATAAATTGATCAATACTGATCATCAGAGCCGTCTTCTTTAAGCTAGGTTGACCAGTCTCCTGGTACCATTCAATTCTAACGACTATCCCTCATCAAACACCTTGATTGGTCAACCAATATTGATCGGCTTGGTCATCCGCTTTAGACTAGCACGAACGGTCGTCTAGTATCATCTGACTTGATCGGTCATTCCTCTATAAATAATTTTATTGGATGATTGATATTGGTTGGCTAAGTTGCATACCTTTTATTTGGCCAATTTATTTTGATTTGCAAGTTGCATCTGATATATTCATTACATGTATAACACATATTTCTCTTTTTCTGCATATGACTGTCAAATTTAGTGCAATCTTATCAAGCTTGCAAGCTTTATGACATAATATATGTACTTGGTTGTGGTTTAGGACATTACACATGTTTGCTTAGTGACCACAGTGTGCTAAATCACTTTAGGAGTGTGGTATGAATTTTCACACCTATTAGAACATTTGTGTTGCCAATAATTGGTTGGTATGCTGCACATGCTCGCTTATGTGACCATAGCATGCTAAACCCCCCCTTTGGTGTACAATGTGCTTTATCACACATGTTGAAAATCAATTTTGTATAAAATTACATAGTGTGCCACACATGTTAGCTTAAGTGGTCATGGTATGTTATCTTAAATTTGAATCTCGTGTCTGCATCACTCAATCTATTTTGATGGCAATTTAATTTATTAGATGTGCAACCCGTTTATTGGTCAGACTACTTAAACGAGCATTGCTTGAGACAATCTCAACAAGCAATGTCAGTTTTCACATTATGACCAACTTGTGTATGGTTGTGATAAGGCTTTAAGGACTTTAAGCTACATCGCTTGCATGTTATTGACCCAATTTTATTGGTCATATATTTTAAGAGTATATAACAAATATTTTTCTATTATGTAATATCTGCCCTAATCTTAAAATTATATAAGTTATGTATATGTGAGGCCTCCTCTTTTAAATGTCACCCCTTAGTGATGTATATTTTATCTCTTAGATCTTTTGAATAGGATCAACTTGGTGACCCCATCAAACTCATACACCTAACCATACCTTGTGTTATCTACACACTTAATTGTTGTGAATAATACATTGCGGTAGATGGTGTGCTAGGCTAGCTTTATTGTGCTTAGGTTGTCTTACTGAAGTCTGACTATTACTCCTTGCTATTTTATTCCTTAACCAGACATCTTTTTATGTGATGACGTCGTGTGTTTACTAGGTGTTAGATAAGTGCACTGGTGTATTAAAGTGGGGGTATTTTTGATGAGATCCATGTACAATAGGGTGGAGCCGTAATGATTATTTTATCGCCTTTTCTACATGTAATATTAAGCTCCCCTCCCATTCGGCATGGCTCACTACGTTGCATGTAGGTAGATTTTAAGCAAACTTTTTTTTCATACAAATCAGGTCTAGGTCGTTTTTGGACTTTCTTATGTACATTTTCAAGTCCTATCAAAGAGTCTGTAATGAAAATAAGATACTAGCATGGTTTTTTAGATACTTGAGGCATGGAAACACATGACGCTGACCAAAAACTCATGCTTGTGTCCCTTATCTTAAATTTCTATTTTAATATTGATGTATAGCTGATGAGGTTGGATTTAGTGTTTCAGTTTTGTAAATATTTTTCAATATTACAAAATACACGTTGTAGTTACAATAACAAATATGTTTTAATTCCAACAAAAATAACTTTAATGAAAGTAGTATTATCTTTTAAAAATATTTAAATTATCAAATTCCCTAAAAATAATACAAGTATACGTATCACTCAAGTAATAAAGGGTCTAATGGAGTCCTACATATCAATCCCACAAGGAAGTTGGAAATGCTTGTAAATAAGTTCATAATATAAAGTAAAATTTTAAAAATACAAAACAAAGTAAAGTGCAAAGTTTGAATACTAAGTAACAAGTGAATGCTAATTAAAATGTAGTTAAAAGACAAAGTTAAGTAAACTAAATGCTAAACTTTAAAATATAAATTAATGAAAATTAAATGTAAGATGGTGTGATGAAAAGTTCAAATTTAAGAAAGCAATCCTCTCCTTTACAATGAGTATATGATTTGTGAAGAAATTAGAATTATTTGTATA
>NW_018251454.1:0-220 GCF_001263595.1 Phalaenopsis equestris | reverse complement strand
AAGGAAACCATCACAGAGAAATTTGATAAAGCCCCACAGGAACAAAGCATTAACGAACTGAAACAATCTATTGAGGAGGATTGGCAAGTTAAAACAGCAAGGAAAAGAAGAAAACCAGGTACAGAAGTGAAGAAATTACAAGCAAGAGTGCAATCTATGAAGGCTAATAGAATCAGGAATGGGTCCCACTCCTTAGAGGAAGAACCAGATCTAGATCCCA
>NW_018251453.1:20972-21614 GCF_001263595.1 Phalaenopsis equestris | reverse complement strand
ATTTCAAACAAAAATACCTCATAACATTTCAAAAATATAAGACAACTCAAAATTTATTCACAAACATCACCAAAAAATACAACTTTAACTAAATTAATACGTCTCTATTAGAAGATCGGGAATCCCTCGTAGGAGGTAACCTACGGTTGCTAACGAGGTTTTCCACGGTCTAAATGAAATTATGGAACTCATTAAGTTGAGTTTAGTAAATTCATTTGGACTAAGTGATTCCAATAGAAAATAGTGGTGCCGGGACGACGAAATCGTAGGATCTTGACCGGTGTCGCTTTAATCAACTTTAATATGCCCATAATAAAATTTAAAGAACTTTAACCATAGGGTCACCTGATTTGATATTATAACCAAATGACCTAGAAAACTTGAAATCTGCTACAATGAGGAGCTTGGAGCTTATATGGTGGGCAGCCTAGCCGTCTTCAACTGCGAGAGTATCTACAACAACACATCCTTCCTTAGATTTAAACAACAAAGCCATAGGAACTCGAGGTCGTTTGCCTAGTGCAACATAAATCCTCAAACACATCTTTTAGGCATTTGTACAATCCTATTGTATAATCTAAGCCCTAACTCGCCTTAGGACTCCGAGGTAGTCGTTTGTTACGACTTAAATCCTCACATCTT
>NW_018251453.1:10250-20912 GCF_001263595.1 Phalaenopsis equestris | reverse complement strand
TTTCCCTAACCCAGCATAATATAAACCCTATTTAATTCCTTATATTAAATAGGGGAATTTGTCGGCCAATATATTGGTTTCGCAGACCAAATGGATGTCATAACTTTCTCTAGTTTATCTGATCAAGCCTCACCCTCAATTCTTGTGTTCATCCTTCGGGATAGATACAGGATTTGTGGTAAAACGCTCTTTCATCTAAACTATGAAAATTATGGGGTCAGTTTGACTTCATCTTTTTCAAAAATAAAATTTTTTTTAAAATGTCCTTCCGAAGCGGGCAACGGGATTTCAATTCCGATGGCCGACAGCTTCCTGCGGGCAAACCCCACACCAAAAATAGTCCCGACATGGTGGAATGGTAATCTTCCCCCAACAAGAAAGAGAGGCCAGAAGAGACTTCACAGGAAAACATAAGCTAGCCAAACAATTCAAAGCAATGGAACAATAAACCTCACAAAAAACCAAGGACTTGAGACAGAGAAACTGAATCCCAAAGCAAAATGCAGCAAGAAGGAGTATCTTAGGGATCTCTGCAGAGGCCCCACCCTTAAACTAGCAATAATAGAGCTTCATCCTGCCAGAAACCCTAGCAGAGCAGCAAACATGGCCGCCACCATCATATATAGGATGGACATCAGCCATCTGATCTATGCTGATGACATCCTGCTGTTCATTAGGGCTTCTAAGCCTACCACCAAGTGCATTATGGAGTGTCTTCAACATTTCCAACAGGTTTCAGGGCTAAGGGTAAACAAGGACAAATGTGAGATCCTGATCAGCAAAAAAGCCTCTCTACCAATCAAGCAATGGATGCATTCTTACACTGGTTTCTCTAGCTTGAGCCTCCTCTTCAAATATTTGGGGATCCATCTTACCAGAGGAAGAACAAAATTGATCCAATTTGGTGAGGTTATTGATAAGATAACCTCTACTCTTCAAGGGTGGTCAAACTTCTTTTTGTCTAATGGTGGTAGGATCACCCTACTGAAGAGCATTCTTACCTCTATCCCTTTGTATGCTCTCCAAGTGGCTACAATGAAAAGAAGTACCTCTTTGATGCTGGAAAGAACTTTCAACAGATTTGTTTGGGTTGGGAATAGAAAACAAGTGGCTTGGGCTAGTTGGCAAAAAGTGGCTAAACCTTGGGAGGCTGAGGGTTTAGGTTTTAAAGGATTGCACCAGATGCAACAAATTAGCCTGTGTAAGCTGTGGATTAAATAAACTAAGAAATATATGACATTCATTTGGTCCACAGAAACCATTTTACTTATAAGTTGACAAGTTATCCTATTTAATAAAAATAATTAAATAGGGTTTATATTAAGCTAGGTTCAGAAAAAGCTTCCTATAAGTGCAAGCCCTTATAGTTAATGACATCTTACATAACTGAAGTCACTTAAGAACTTTAGATAAAAATTAGGGAATATTATCTTCAGAAAGGTCAAAAGGATATGACTTTTAAATGAGATCAGATAAAGAGGTGTGAAAGGAGAATGGCTCAATTTGGAACATTTATTGTAGAAACCAAAGGAGGAAGAGCTATTGGATGTCACAGATCCGAACACAGATCGTGAGGATAACTTCAGTGACTTCCCAAGCTATCCTATGGTTTGGCTTCAATTTATAGGAGAAATTATTTAAATGTTTCATACTGCCTATTTTATTTGTTTAGGTCTTACATACGTGTGAAACGATCAAACAAATAGCTTGGAAGATGTGAGGATTTATGTTGTGACAAACGATAACCTCAGAATCCTAAGATAACTTACTGTTTATATTGTACTGAAAAGCTATGCAAAAGGCCTAAAGATGAGTTGAAGATTTATTTCGTACAAGCAAACAACCTCAAAATCCTATGGCTTGTTATTTAATTCTAATGAAATATATGCTCTTGTAGATCCTCTTGCTGATGAAGGTGGTCGTGCGGCACAAAATGCTAGTTTCGAACTCCTCGTCGAGACGAGTTCAAGTTTTTTAATGTGTCAGGTTACGATGTCAAATCAAATGTCCCTATGTTTATGGTTCCTTAAATATTTTGGGGCATATTAAAGTTGATTAGAGCGACACCGGTTAGGATCCTACAGTTCCCTTATTTCGACACCACTATTTTCTTTCAGATTCACTTAGTCTAAATGTATTTACTATACTAAACTTAATGAGTTCCATACTTTAATTTAGACCGTAGGAAATCTCGTTAGCAACCGTAGGTTACCTCGTCTGAGGGTTTCCCGATCATCCAATAGAGGCATATTAATTTATTTACATTTACTCTTTTGCGATGTTTGTGATTAAATTTTGAGTTGTCCTCTATTTTGAATGTTGTGGTGGTGAATTTTATCTTGATGAATTTTATCTTGATTAATTTTATTAATTTTAGTTTTGGTTTTGCAGCTATCCTAGCAGTTTTAGTTTTCATGCAGGGTGACATCATTATTTAACATGTAAGCTTGATACAAGAAGTACAAGGAGGTATATGCATTAATTTAAAAGTGTATATGTCGATTCTTATCATTCCTCCACCAGAAAGGTTAGTACATGCAAGACATGTATATAATTTTGCAAGGAATTTAAGTTGCAGGAGTAGATGAAGGTTTAGCTATCAAACCTCAGGTTGTGACTTTAGCGAATCTCAAAAGATCCTAGTTGATGATTGTAAAATAATAATATGACAAGTCCAATTAGCCCTTTAGAATGTCCAATAGATTTCAAAAATGCTCGAGGCATGATCCTTGACCATTTTGAAGATTTTGTAGAAATATTTCGAGTTCGTTCTGAACTTATCATTTTGTTACATTAATCATCAGATGTCAAAGTGTGACTACCATGTTGCTTAGTGAAACTTGACAATTTAATTATCCTAAGGATAAGATATCCAGTTAATCAATTGATGTTTCATTTATGTGTGTGGGTGCCCCTAAGGCAATTTTAGGGCATTTAAAGAATATGGTGCCCCCAATTAAGGTCAGGCTTGTAGTGTTTAATGATGTTATTCACCGATCATATCATCTTCTAAATCCAATCGATTGAGTTTAGACATCGAGCCTAGGCCACTACCAAGCCCTTAACATTCATAATAGGTGAAATGGTGATTGTTAAAATTTTGATTTAAGTGACACATGTCCTTATTGAATGATCACATCATCCGTCAACTTTGGACTTAAGAAAAATAAATTGTCATCTTTTCTATCTTAAGCCCATCACTTAAGAGTCATTTGATCATAGTTGACATCCAAGTCATCAAAATTAGGAGAATTATTATTTGTTGACGTTATGCAACGGTGGTGAGTGAGTCTCTACCTTTTAATCTCATTACCTTTTAATCCCATTATATTTCAAACCTTTTAATCTCATTGTATTTCAAACATCCAAACATGTTTATTAAGATCAAAATTACCCATTTTCCCTTGGTTAATCCTAAATTTTGATTAAGGCACAAAAATCTAGAATGACTATTTTTGCCCTTGGGGTGCTTCACCAGCCAACTCATTGAACATAACCCAAATGACTTAGAGCATTTGGAGTGTCATATCCATGAGGTAACTACAATCATAGAGGAGAATATGGGGGCTTCTCAAAATTTAATTCAATTTAATTATTTATTTAAATAGAATTTTTAAAAACTGATTTATTTAAATTTTCACAATAAAGTTTCTTTTTTATTTATGAGAAAATTATTTGAGGTTCCCTTAGATCAGAGGAACACTTAAGTAAAATTTCATGATTTTTTCAATTAAATTATTATTATTAACAAGCTTCAAAGTTAAATAGAAAATATTGTCATAATTAGCAAAATTATAGTTTATATTTTTGTTAGACCTCTCTGAGTTCAGAATACTCATATGATCAATTTTTTGTATTTTTATGATTCTTAATTTAATTATTATAATTATTTTAAAGATAAAATAAGGAAAATTTATTTTTAAGCTTTTAAAATTTATTTTTATCTTAGAAAAATTAGGAAAAATATCCTAATGAATTTTGAGTGATCAGGAAAAATTTATACACATTTTGAAAAAAAAATTTGTATTTTTGAAACATTTGATTATTTTAATTATTTTTAATTCAAAATACAATTTAAAAATGATATATTTTCATATAAATATAATTTATTTTTATTAAATTTCCCTCATCACAAGGAACTCAAAAAACTATTTTCATGATTTTTCTAAGCTTATTTAATTTATTATAATTAATTTTGTACAAAAATGGAAAGTTTCTTTAAAAATCAGATTTAGTGCTTAAACTAAGACAAAAAAATTTTAAGTTATTACAGTAGGTAAATATGGTTTCTACGCATAATGCAAAATTGATTTTGTTAATTTTTGATAAGTATATAATTTACCTAAATTAAGACAAGAAATATGCACTTGAGTAAATATAGAAATTTGCAAAATTATTCAAGCTATCATGGTACTTTTTCTAAGCTTCTCTCACAATAGGAAACCTACTAGAATTATTCCCATAATTTTCCAAGTGATCTTGTAGTTTATATAATTAAAATGGGCCCAAATGGCCACTTTAACTTTAAAATTAAGGTTAGAAGGATAGAGATGTCCTCTAACCTTAGAAAAATCAGAGGACTTAGTCTCTGTAATGAGGATCAAACCCTCAAAATTTCAAGTCATCGTGAGCAATGCTTGATCATAATGACTTAAAATACTCCAGAGGGTATTTATATCATTAAAAAATAAAGAATAAGAAAACAATTTTTAATTTTAAACCATATTATTCTCCTCTGTTCACTGAGCAAGAGGGTATTTGTCTTTTTGCTTTTATGATTTTTCTTGAGAAATATATGAATTTTTGAAGTTCACGCATTTAAAATAATTTAAAAATCCTTATTTTTCCTCTTGTCCAGCGTGGAGCTGACTTGATCATAGGCAGATCCGAAAGAACACGCGGCGCATTTCCATTTGATGCCGCAAGCCATACATCTGCCATGCGGCCGCTCTTCATGGACGATATCCTCGTTCAACTTCATCAAGACCGTCCACCAGATAAACGCGCGATCAGACCACATCCCTTCATCGTCCCCAAGTGACCTAACTAGTGAACCGTTCATTTAAAACCCTAAGATCCTCTTCTGGATTCAAACAAATCACATGGGGTTTGTTTCTAAACCTTCATCTACTCAAGTTGAGCATATATACACGGTTTATATGGTATGAAACATAGAAAATACATATGAAGAATCAAAATAGGCTCGGGAAAGGGTTAGGGCTCAATACCTTTGTCTGAGAGGGGAGGCCTCAATCAGATGGTTGTGGTAGCTTCGATTGGGTCCAATGAACCTCTAGATGAAGTCTCCTGCCTTGGTGAATTATATATATATGATTTTGATCAAACTCAATTTTAGGTGTTGCTCTAGAGCTAGGTTAGAGGCTCTTCGAGAGGGGGCTTTTGTGGGAGATCAACTTCTCTCACTGTGGGGATGGTGTGTGCATAGTTAATTGAAGTTTGCTGGACTATGGAGGTGTGGGGAAGAATGTTCTATTTTTGGTCTAATTTTGAGCTGAAAATTGAACTCTCACAGAGGGAACCAGAGGGGGAAGATGGTTGGCTTGAGCTTAGAAAAGCTTGGGGAGTCTCTGGTGAGATTTTGATAGAGTTTCCCTAAGGATTTGGTTAGCTCTCCTTTCTCCATGGAGGGAGTTAATTATGATTTACTCCCAATGGCAAGTGATGATGGCAAAGTATTTTCAAATAAGACCCAAATATGGATAAAATCCCTTAAATCAAGGGGTCATTGGTCGATAGCTCACCTAGATGGTTTAGGTGTGTTTAGGCTCGTCACTAGGGTCCAAATTGTGGCTAAAGTGACATTAATTTGGAGACGTTAGCATGGCTATGTCAATTTTGGTGAAGGGGTTCAATTTGGGTCAAAAAGGCTAGAAGTTGTGTTTGGGTTAGTGATACACTAAAAATATATACATTTTTAGACCTATATTTTATACTCATTTTTGGTAATGTTGCACTATAATGGAAGGTATTTTTATTTTTTCTTGCAGGTTGTTGATTTTTAAGACTTAGAGCAAAATGGAAGCAAGGAGATGAAATTTGGAGTCAAAATGGAGAAGTTATAGATTTGTTCAGTATCGATGGCATTTGATAGAGAACACCTGAATTATATACAGATAGTAGAGTTGACGGCGCCATAATGGGCGCAGACGGTGCCAATGTTGGTTCATCCCCCGTTTCTAGAAGATTCAACAAATCTAGATGCTTTTTAAAGAGTTTTTGGATGCACCTATTGAAGAACTGACTCAAGGCCATATTTGGGGCCAAAAAATGAGCAGAAAAGGGGCTCCCCCTCATTCCTCCTTGCTTTCAACCGCCACACCTTGCCTCCATACACTTTTTCCATCTTCATTCCACAACCATTGAGGAGTTTATTAGTGAGTTATCTTTAAGATTTTAGAGTTTTTGTGGTGAGATTTAGTGTGAATTCTTTTATAAGAGTGTTGAAGAAGGAGAAAAGTGAGAGATATTTTCTTCCTACATTTCCTAGGAAAGGCTACAAGGGATTTTCTTTGAGAAAGAGTTTTCAGATAAGTGTTGTTTGTTTATTAGAGTTGTATGAACTTTCTTTTATATATAAAATTTATGTTTTTTTGTATATTTCTCTTTAAGTCTGAGTAGTTTTTTTATCTTTCTCCCTACTCTGAGATATGGTGAAATGAAGAGATAATATGAATGTGCCAATATTAAATATAAAATAAATTGTGATGATTTTTTAACTCTGAACTTAATTTACTTTTTGATCAGGTCAATTGAATTGTTAAAATGTGTTGTGAAACATATGAACCGGGAAATAGAGTATGAGTTCTACAACAGAGTGGGGATCACATTTAAGTCTATGAAGGAGTACTTTGTTCGTGGGATTAAGTGCAAATAAATAAGGAAATATACTTTGTTGGGTGTAGAATTGAATATTATTGGGTGACAGACTAAAATCCCCAATTCAGTCTTAGTGTTTAAAAACTAAAAAGAGAGTTAGCCTTCAAGTGAAGGGAAGTGGAAGCTTTGAAGTGGGGTTCAATATCCACCTAGCCTAGCCACGGATTTAGGGACTAAACCAAGGATTAGCCAAAGAATTTCTCTAACATTGTATTGGGTAGAGAATTATAATTGCTCCTATTTTGCACAATACATATTATTTGGCACAATACATATTACAATACATATTAAACCATTTATCTCATCACATTTTACCAAAATCTCATTGTAGTGGGAAAGATGCTTTTTGACATAAGAAGTTTTCATCACATAAACATAGTTAAATAGTTTAGTAGTTACTATTTAAACTTTGCATTTCAGTTTTGCTAACAGTTAAATAATTTAGTTTTGATAATATCTCAGCCTTCAAAATAAGTGGCAGTAATTTCATTTTACTTTTGTTAATTTCCTAGTAAATTTATCATCTCAAATTTAAATCTTCCCTGTGGTATTGATATTTGAGACTTAAATAGAAAATCCTTTATTACTTGATAACGATACGTATACTTGCGTAGAATCCAAACATTAATTGCTTAAATTTCTAAATATTATTTAGATCATCAAATTTTTGACAATGTCACATAGCGGAGTCAACTTTAAATATTTTGCATGACTATACCACAAAAATTTCAGGATCAAGTTTTTGGCTCTGTTGCTGGGAAAGGTAACGGTAATTTAAATAGATTTTGTAAATTAGGGATTTTAGAGATAATATAACTATTAAAAAAATTTAAAAAAATCAAAAATCTAAAGGGAAATATTTATTTTTTTTTGAAAATATTTTTAAGATATTTTTCTTCGCTTAATATATTTGTTTATGCAAAATATTGGATTTGAACTTTTAGTACCTTACGATTCAAAATTAGATCGTACTAAAAGAAAATTTTGAAAACAATAGAAATAAATTAAAATTTTAAACAAATTATAGAATAACTTAGATAATCAAATTAATGAAAATCGACAAAGACCTTTAAAAGATTATGCTAATCTTACAGCAGATGAACTTCCTTTGACTATTCAAAATACTGATGTTGCTACTAATTCATTTGAGCTTAAACTTATTATTATTTAAATGGTACAAAATAATCAGTTTGAATGAACACCTATTGAAGATCCTAAGATACTTCTTGCTAGTTTACATCTTGCTAGTTTTCTTGAAATTTGTGCTACTTTTAAATATGACGGAATGTCTAATGATGTTTTTAGGCTTAAAATTTCTCCTTTTTCATTAAGGGATAAAACCAAAGCTTAATTAAATTCATTAGCACCTGAATCTATCAGAATTTGGGGATAACTATCGCAAACATTCTTGGCTAAATATTTTTCACCCTCGAAAATCGCTAAGCTTATAGATGATATTACATCTTTTCCCCAGTTTGAAGGGGAATCAATATATAAAGCTTGGGAAAGATTTAAAGATCTTCTTAGAAAATGTCCACACCATGGATTACTGGATTGGTTAAAAATTCAAATATTTTACAATGGATTAGTAGGATCACTTAGAACTTTTATAAATGTTGCTGCAGGAGGATCACTAATGTCAAAACCTTTTAATGCTGCATATTCTTTAATTGAAGAAATGGCTACTAACAATTTTCAATTACCCTCTGAAAGGGTAAATCCTAAGAGAGTAGTTAGTATTCATGATTTTGATGTAATGTCTATTTTGGCATCTCAAATTGTTATTATTTCAAAAAAGATTGATAAAATTGGAGTGGACTATTCTCAAATACCCTCAAGTATTAGAAGAAAATTCACTAGGGCAGATAATTGATACTCAATCATCTTATGAAACTTTAAATGCTATAAATAATTGAAATAACAATCACTATTATAATTATTATAACCTTATATGGAAAAATTACCCTAATTTTATTTGGAATAATTATAAAAATTCAGTAAATCCTTCTAAAATTTTGAACAATCAAGGAAATCCTAATTATCAACCTTATTATCCTCCTGAATTTAACTCTAACCCTAACCCACAAGTTAAGGAAAAGAAGTTGATAACAGAAGAAGTAATGTTGATCATGGGAAATCAAATACAGAATCAAAGGGCTGCTACTATAAATATTAAAAATCAATTAGAATATATTGCTATTACCCTTAGTAACAAACCTTTAGAATTTCTTCGAAGTATAGTGGAAGTTAATCCAAAAGATCAAAGTAAGGAGTAAATTAATGCTATTCAATTATAAAGTTGAAAAGAAGTTGAAAGAAGGAGCTAAAGAGAAACTGAAGTTGATGATGAGAAAGAAAAAATAGAAAGTGGCAAAAATAAAAATGAAAAAACACATGGTCCTCTAGAAAAGTCATTAGCTCTGTTTCCTCAAAGACTGAAGCAGAAGAATAAAGGTAAAAAATTTACACAATTTTTGAAAATCCTGAAGAAGTTAACGATAAACATTTTATTTGTTGAAGCTTTGGAACAAATTTCAAGTTATGTTAAATTTATGTAGGATATACTAAACAAGAAAAGGAAGTTTACAGATCACGAGAAATTTCCTCTACTACTGGAACTCTTCAGTTAGTTGATCGATCAATAACTTATCTAAAAGGAGTTATAGAAGATGTGATAGTAAAAGTGGATAAATTTATTTTCCCTGTAAACTTTACAGTATTGGATATGGAGGAAGATAAAAAAATTCCAAGTAACATTTAATATAGCAAAATCTATGAAATATCCTGCAATAGAAAAATACAATGAATATTTCAGGATGGAAGTAACTGATTATCTGAGTAATGAGCAATATTAGAATGAGTTTGACAACAAATTGAGGCAAGGAAAAACTTTTGAAAACTAGGATTTGATAAAAGAAGAAGATTTGGATTATATTCAGGGCAAATTTGAAACGTTACACTTGTTGGAACATGATAATAAAAATATTATTCCTTCAAGTATTAAACCACCTGAACTTGAACTAACAATATTACCTGCACATTTAAAATATGTACTTTTAGGAGAGTCATCTATATTGACTGTTATTGTATCATCAGAGTTAACTGAAATTCAAGAACAAAAATTAATAGAGATGTTGGAAAAGATATAAAAGGCTTTTGGATGGACTTTAACATATATTAAAGGAATTAGGTTTTCTATTTTTATGCACATAATTCAATTAGATAAACAATACAAACGTAAAGTTGATCCTCACAGTTGATAAAAACCTATTATGAAAGAGGTTGTTGAAAACTAACTTTTAAATTGGTTAGATGCTGGAATTATATATCCTATTTCAGACAGTGCTTGGGTAAGTCCAATTCACTGTGTTCCAAAGAAAGGAGGAGTGAAAGTTGAAGAGAATATAAGGGCAAGCCCCTATAGTTAATTACATTATAGATAACTGAATTTACCTAAGAATACTCTCGATAAAAATCAAGAAAAATTACCTTCAAGGAGTTTGAATGGTGAGGACATTTCAAAGATATCGGACTAAGAAGTGTGAAGGGGGCTTGGTTCAAATTTGGAACATTTTATTTTGGAGTCCAAAGAAGGAAACACTAGAGGATGTCATGGATCCGGAGGAGAACTTCGGTGACTTCCCAAGCTATCCTATTATTTGGCTTCAATTTAGGAGAAATCATTTAGATGTTTCATCCTGCAATTTTTTATTCATTAGGATTTACATTTGTGTGAAGCAATCAACACAAATAACCTTGAAGATG
>NW_018251453.1:0-3618 GCF_001263595.1 Phalaenopsis equestris | reverse complement strand
TTTTCTTTTGTAATGAGTAGAATTCATGTTTAGGATTTTGTGATGCATGTTAGAAGTGGATTTAATTATCAATGTGATGGTTTTTATTTGCACTTTATTTACATTCTAATAAAGGTCTGTTGTAGTGTTAAAATTCATTGTAATTGCATTAAGACCCAAGAGGGCTGTGTAATTCTCAACAAAGTAGAACCACATTCAGATTCCATGGATGGTTAAGTTCATGGGAGTTGAATGCAAATAAATAGAGAAATATACTTTGATGGGTGCAGAATTGGAGATTTTAGGGTGACAGACTAAAATCCCCAATTCAGTCCTGTTATTTGAGTATTGAAGCGGAGAAGTTAGCCCTCAGGTGAGGGGAACATGAGAGCTCCGAAGTGAGAGCTGGTATCCTCCAAGCCTAGCAACGGATTATGTAAGAAAGCATAGGATTAGTCAATGTTCCTTATGCCTGGACCAAAGGGTAAAGGACAGGATTGCTCCTATTTGGCACATACAATATTTAATGCATCTCATTCCTTTACATTGTCCAATTCCTTACATAAGAATAGTAGTTTTTAATATCTCAAAATTCTCTAAACCAATTCATCCAAAAAGGGTTATCTTTAGAATTAATATTTGCATTTAGTTATAGTTACTATATTTACATTTAACACTTGCAGTTAGAAGTAGTTGCTAGATAAAACATCATTTTAATCGAAATTCTAAACTAAGGACTAATTGTAGTAGACTAAGATTTTACTAAGGACCTCTTACCTCGCTTCCCTGTGGGATCGATAAACGAGACTCCACTAGAGCCCTATATTACTTGAGCGATACGTATACTTGGGTTTGAAGTTGTGACTTTACAAAATTATTATAAATATACAAATCTGGGTTCATAAATTCTTGCATATTAAAAGTTGCATCAAGTTTTGGTGTCATTGCTAGTGGTTTAAATCTTCAAGTACTGGTGTCAAATTCTTGAATTTTTAAGCATATAAAAAGTCATTATCAGTGGCTATTTCTGGTGGTTAAGGAGGAGGCTAGCCAGGGTTAAGTTATTTTTTAGCTCAGGAAGGTCAGGGGAGAACTAATTTTGATTTACTCCTAATGGCAAGTGATGATGGCAAAGTATTTTCAAATAAGGCCCAAATATGGTTAAGATCCCTTAAATTAAGGGACCATTGTTCCATAGCTCACCTACGTGGTTTAAGTAGGTTTAGGCCAGTCACTAGGTTCCAAATTGTGGCTATAGTGACATTAATTTTGTGACTTTAGCATGGTTAAGTTAGATTTGGCGAAGGGATTAAATTTGGGTAAAAATGGCCAGAAGTTGGGTTTGGGTTAGGCTAAACATGAAATTGAGCTCAATTGATTGAGAAATAATGTGTAGATGATTGTCACAAGAGGTTTGGAAAAGGTTTGGAGTGATTTTGAATTCGTTTAGAGACTCAGTTTGGAGGATTTTGGGGATTTCGTCAATTTGAGGGTGTTGGGTTAGACTTGGGTTTAGGTCGGGCTAAGGTTGGGTTATGTTCAAAGTCATGGTTGAAAATGATCTTCAAGAATATCATGAAGAGTTCTCTACATCAATTGGGTGTCAATTTAGTGGAGTCTTGAGACATAGGCAATTTTTGGGCAAATTTGTGGATTTTGAATGTGGATCAAAAGTGAGTGAAATTGAGGCTTGAAAAAGGCTAATTGAATGTCCAATTTGATGTGTAGGATTGCTATGAAGAGTTTAGGTTTTAAATTGGGGCAAATTGAGTAGGCTATTTGGTTCAATTTGGTGGGGTTAAGTCACATGGTCCAAATTGGGGGTTTGACTTGGATCATAATTGATCTCAAAGCATGAGTTAATTAGGCTCAGATTTGGTTTGGATTGATCATATGAAAGAAGAATTTGAGTTTAGAATTAAAATTGGGGAGGATTGGGGCCAAATTGATGGACATTTAAGATAAATTCGGAGAAATTGTGCCTTTAAAGGCAATTTGGGGGTTTTCGTCAAAAAGATCAAATTAGTCAAATTAGGTTCAATTGAAGGGTCCAAATTTGTTTGGAGACATTTGAAGTGATTTTGGATGTTTTGATAAGGTTTGGGCCTCTAAGGTTTTTTTTTTGTAATTTTGGCAAATTTAAGTGTATTTTAGTAATTTTGGCAAGTTTGGGTGGTTTTGGATAAATTGGGTTATTTTGAAAGGGTTTGAAATGATTTTTGAACAAATTTGGATATTTTAGGTGAAATTGGGAATTTTGGCCAAATTTAGGGCTTTTGGGTGTTTAGGTAATTTGGGTGGATTTAGAGGCAAATGACCAAGTTGGATATTTTGGTAGAATTGGGGTGCCAACCACCTTATATGAGCTATGGAGCAATGAAATTCCCATTTCGGTCCTCTATATACTGATCTTAGCTAAACCCTAGCCTAGGGCTAGTGGGTCTAGGGGACCATCTACATGAGTCTCCCAAAAGATCAAGGGATCAAAGTCAATAATTTTGGTTTTAGGGTCGCAAGTGAATATAGGTGATTGTGAGTGTAAGTCAGTGAACTAGTTCCAGATCAACACCAAAGGTCAGCACTAAGGTCAAGCAGTCCTATGGGGACTCTCCTTGAGCTCCCCCACATTGACCCCAACTATTAAGTGCTAGAGGTTAAGACCAATGTGTGGAACTCCAAGTTGAGCAAGGAAGAGTTTAGAGCTTCTAATGGTTAGGGTTCCTTTTCTAGTTTTCTAGGACTTAGTCATCAAAAAGAGTCAATAGGAAAGACCTATGGCTAGACCCTAGGCTACTAAAGAGGGAAAACTAAACATCAATCAAAAGTGAGGATAACAAATGGACCCCCAAGAGGTGTGGTGTGCTGGGAAGGCATACTTCACGTATTTGCGTTGACCGACGAGATCAACAAAACCAACATTGACTTCTAAGTCGATAGACCTAGAAAGAAGTGTAGGATCGAGTGCTAGTTATTTTTTCTGGGGAATTAGTAAGTGAATATCCAATCAAAATCAAGGAGTCAGAACTCTTACTGTGGATTTGAGAGTGGGTTCCAAATTATCAAGTTTCAGGTGTCTTTGGAGGATGGTAATCAGTATTTAGGTGTGAATTGAAACCTAGGTATCAATCCCAACAAGTAGAGTCAGAATTTAGGTGCCAACCTCGAATGGAGGGAATCAAAATTTAGGTATTGATCTCGAAATGAGAATTGAAATTTACGTATCAATCTCAGAAAGAGAATCAAAATTTAGGTACCGATCTTGGAAGGAGGGAATCAAAACTTAAGTAATGATCCCAATGATTAAGAATAAGATGTTATGTTCCATTCAAGGGGGTCTTTTACCAATTTTGAGGATTGATAATAGGATGTCGTGTTCCAATCAAGGGGTCTTATACCGGTCTCAAGGATTCATAATAGGATGCCATGTTCCACTTAAGGAGGTATTATACCAATCTCAAGGATTGAGAATAGGATGTCATGTTACATTTAAGGTGGTATAATACAAATCTCAAGGATTGATAAAAGGATGTCATGTTCCACTTAAGGGGGTCTTATACCAATCTTGAGGATTGAGAAAAAGATGTTGTGTTACACATAAGAGGGTCTTATACCAATCTCAATAATTGAGAATATGATGAA
>NW_018251452.1:9658-16134 GCF_001263595.1 Phalaenopsis equestris | reverse complement strand
ACATATAAATCATTAGAGAAATTGCTGGGTAATGAGATTTTAAAATAAGTACAAACTAAAAAATTAAACATACATAATATTTTCTAACACAACCATAATACTAAACAACATAATTACAATTAAAATGCAAAAATAAAAATCACATAACATTACAATCCACAAAACACTACTCAGCATCTATTATATTACACATGCAAATTTAACTACCATACTAACTTTATAACAAAAATTAAAAATTATCCAAGTACAACTTAACAATAAAAATGAAAATTCAAATACACAAAAACATATATTTCTATTATAAAAGATCACAAAAATAAAAGTACAAGCACACCAATTACATCAGATATCAAAATCCCAAACTATATCTTCGTCTCCTTGATCAGTAGGTTAATCGGGATGATACTGAGTATATCGGTGGCTCTCACGGAAGGTGACATCATGCTGACCTCTGTAGTGTCGGGCCTGAGCTTCATAATAAGCTATCTCAAAATTTGAATGCATTTGGAGGTACTCACTATCGCAATCATGTCGCAAAGAGATGCAAATGTTCTAAACCTCCGATCCTTTCATTTATTAATTGTATGCTCTTCCGCTGTAAGGTCAATCCACTGCAAGGTCAACTCATTCATCAAATCAGTCAGAGTAGGGGAACTAGATGGTGGAAGGTCATAACTTGTAGAGGGGACATCTCTACTAGTAGAGTACCCTTTTCTTAGTGATAATTGAGAGATCAATGTTCACTTATCATTAAGGTGTTCATAAGATGAATTATTAAGCAACATAATAAAGTTTACATGAACTTGGGTTTTTCCACCATGCAGCGAGAGAGTAGCACAGACCTGCTTCTTTCTCTAGATCTGTTGGATATCTTGAAGATCTACTAAACTTAATATATTTTGCTTGACAAAATCATCCTTAATTAAACTCATAAGGACCCATCAATATATGACATAGGGTTAGGAAAACTAGCAAAATCTTACTTTCTGCCTCTGTATAAATTGCTGAGCTCTATCTCTAGTTACCTCACTATGGTGATAATTTGGTAATAGAGTAAAGGAAATAAAATTGTGCCACGCCTTAGAGGTGGCATTCAACATGGAAGCAGAAAAATTTACCCGTTCTTGTTGCTTAATCTTCCATGTTCCTTTCCCATCAGTGAGAAAGTGTGAGAAAGTTGATTACATCATTCAGGGGGCCTTCCATCGTACTAAAGGATTCATAATGGCAGCTATAAGAGTCTAGGACTTCGTAAAAGGTGTTGATGCGGGCGGCATTAAATTTAATAGGAATTCCTTGCACTTGAACGATTCCATCTTAAGAATAGAATACGTTGGCATAGAATTCTTTCACAACATTTGCATCAGCTTTATTGGTGATGTAGCAAAAGTTTTCCCACCTCCGCTCGGCTATAACTCATTCATTTTTTCCTTCCGGACTCTCAAAAACTCGTTCTTGTACACACTTCTTTCCTTTAAATATTAAAGTAAATCTTGATTGAGCCATTGCATTGAAGAAGAGAGAGTCATCGAACTCAATTCGTCTCTTCTGACGTGGAGCCATTTCAATCTAATCAAATTATAAAAAATTCCAAAATATACTTTAAATATTCAAATAATGGCTTCCAAAAGTAATTCTAAGAGTTCAACACTAAATTCCATGAATTTCTTCCCAATATTTTCTTCGCATTCTCAAAATTTTTGGATCTCCTCAATGTGGAAGTAATTTGTGGTGAAAATCAAATATATTTAGTTTGGAGTGAAGCTCTTACCTACAGATGATCAAATTCTGTGTCAAAAAGCCATAAAATTGCCCAAAATTCAAGATCTCTCAAGCTCTAGGTCAAAAATTACATTTTTAGGTGGAAGGGGATGATGAATATGGCGGTTGACTGGTCAAAATTATGGGTAAAGGTGTTTTTTTGTGAGCTCTCCGTCAGCGGGGTGTTTGGCGTCGTCAGCACGCTCTATTGAAAATTAAACATAACTCTTAAGAAAAATCCACTATTGGCGGCGTCGAGGGCGCTATCGATGGGCTCTATTGATTTTGTTCAATTTCTGAATTTTTGCAATTTCGATCAATTTTAAGCCTCAACAACATCCATTCAATCATTATAGACATAATTTTAAGTGATTAAATGATGTACTTTTCACAAATAAGCTTTCACAAAACAAAACATCACATTTATATATAAATTCCAAGGGGTACAATATACGTTACATAACACACCTAAGTTTGGTATTTTCTCAACCTCAATACATTAATTCAGCGTCGCAATCAAAACATCCTTTGCTTACTCTCAACTATACAGAGATCTAAAAGCATAATTCTAAAGCAAAGCAAATGCAAAGTTTAAACTAAATTACACACATAAACAGAAAGGTAGTAATATAAATCTACTATTCATCAGATTCAGTACTAGATTCTCCTCTGAGAACACCCATTGATTGTACATGCGTTGTAGAAGGGTCGGAATGGAAACTCTTTAGTGGAATCCTCTTCTATTAACTTCATCCTCCTCATCAATCGTATCAAACTATCTTCTAAATGTCCAGAGTGATCAAAATGTTCTTTCATCCTCCAGTCTAGATGATCGAAGAAATCAAAGATAATTATTAATCGCATTCATGACATTTTGTACCTCCTTCTCCAATTTCTTGATTAGGCGCAGGATCACTAGAGACTTATCAGGAATTAAGGGTTGAACTGGCAGTGAATTCTAAGATGATTGATATACTAACTGGCAGTGAATTTTGAGATGATTGATCAACTATCATGGCCATGTAATTTTCATCTTCATTTTCCAAATTTTCATAGGATAGTTGAAACTGGCTGCAAAGTGAGAAAATTGTGGAAGGGTGTCCAAGCCCATAAGTTGATCCGTGAACGATCAGGCCTAAAACTAACTTCACAATTATAGATCCAATATCAATGGATAGTCCCCTTTGGATGCAGTAATTCAGAATAACACTTTCTTTAGAAACCTTACCAATCTTCATTGTCGGAAATAGTTTCACAGAAATGAAAAATTGACAGTGTTTCGAAACAAGATTTAGGAGTATCGCAGAAAAACTAACATACCCATTTTCTCTCATTTCCCAGTCTTCAGTTTTGTCCGTTAAATACTGGTCAATCTTATTCATCTAGTTTCTTGTTGGGATAAAGTTGGAATAGTGGAACGCAGCAACGTTCTCAATCATGTATAATTCATTGATCCGTGTAGGAGTTAAAGTGATCCATCTACGTCGCACATAAATGACTCCTTGGTTGATTCTGTGCAAATTTGCATAAAATACCTTTACCACAAGAATAACCACATTGGCAGTAGTATAGCACAACACTTCCCATCTTCGCCGCACTATCATCTCTTCAATTACCATCGAGGGATTATTCAATCCTTGATTTACAAATTCTCGTTCTTTGATCAATCTTTTCTTTGTCAGTAATTTGTTGAAGATTCGCTGCGCTTTCGCACTAATAAACTTTCATCGATTGCACACTCGCATTCTGAGATTATCAAGGAAATTGGATGCCATAGGAATAAAATTAGTGGAGTTTCACTTCATTATTGGGGGAAATATGACTTTAGGAATCGAATTTGGGAGTTTAAAGAGGTAACTCCCGCCCAAAAACTGCCAAAAACCGCCATTCAAACTCCAGAAACCGCCATCTCGCCAGTCTCGCCGTCGGCGGGGTCGAGGGAACCGTCGGCGAGCCTTCTGTATTTAATTTTCTGGACTTTTAAGAAAACCCCATCGTTGGCGGCGTCGATGGGACCATCGGCGCCCAAGGTAAAAATTGCACAGTTTTGCTCTGATCCGAATGCAATCAAATTTTTCTCTATGGATCCAATTTTGATGATGATTCAAGGGTAAATCAGAGTAGTAGAGCTCAATACTACCACAAAGTAACGATAATTTTAAATAAAAGCTCTTATAATCACAGTTCTATCTTTGAAAGGTACAACTAACTCCTTGGATTTCAGGACTAGCCGTTCATTCATCTTTGAACAGAGGGGTTCAGAAGGCCATTAAGGACTCTTTAAATTTTCATGTGGGGTTGGACCCCCTAATAAGTGTGTCGGTGGACTAGTTCCACCTGGGCATTTTTTGCAACTCAATAGGTCTCGCACTGGGTTCTTAAATACTTCACATCTCCCTTCCAAATTTGATTTGTTATTCAGCAAATTAAACCAAATCGTGTTGTGATGCACGCTTTGATATTTTCTTACATTAATTAAATTTTAAACAAGATTTTAAAATACCCATAAACTAAGACCACCCTGGTCTACAGATCAACCTCTACTTTCAGTGCTTGCACTAAAAATTATGAGATTTTTGGCCGTATAGCTAACCATGAAACTTTTTGTTTTCAAGCCTGCTGCAATGGCCTACCCAACGCTGACCTTTTCCTACAACTTGCCAACAAACAATGAAGCCCGTAACCTCGCTCCTACCATCAAGTTTGGAATTGGATTTGAAGATCTCAAGGTCATCCTCGGGAAAGCCCCGTTTGTGGTAATGAAGATTGCCACTCCAGAAATATAGGAGCCATCTGCAGAATTCAATCTGAACTACCTTCAAGACTTCCCTACCTGCAAAAATTCTAAAATTACTGTCGTCGCGGTACCCGCCAAACCTGCTAGCCCCGCTGCTGCTAAGGGGAAAGAAGTATTGATTATTGAGGATCCTACTGAGGGATTAACTGTCCCACCACCAGTATTTAAGATCAAATCAAGTTCAAGGACTGTACCGCTGACTCGAACTCAAAGGAGGAACCGCAACAAAAAAGTTTGGAGAGCCATTAAATCCCAAACTCTCAAGGAGACACCTGTTGAGGAAGAGCCTCATCAAGTTGAAGAAGTATTACCAAAAATTTATCCACTCCTCCAAGGAAGTAGATTCCATTCTTTGACAGATACCAATGGATATGAGAGTATCCGAAGGATGACTGCCGCATTACCGTCACTTCATGGACACGGTGAGGAGAGAAAGAAGTTCACTCCTATCACTCGAGTTAGTTCAGAAGGCTTTCTACCAAAGAAGGATGTTCGGTTAGCGAGTTACTTAAATGAGTGGGAGATGCAACTTTTCCTTGCATTTAGAAGGAAATTTTGAAGGGCATCAAATCCGCCAGATAGTCCCACAAGACAGCTGGAGTGCCACCTACCCGCATCCCCGTTTAGTTTTGTTAAGGGAAGTACTACTGATTATACTACCACTAGGACCGCAGGGCGTCGACAAGTTAAGTCAAGACTGGGTCCAAAGATTTTACCCATCACCCGTTATGAAGATATTTCTACAATCCCAAAGGCTAAGACAAGACGCTTACCTGACATTATAGCCGGTCTACACCACGGGGAGCGTACTTTTCCTCGACATACTGATTTTTCTACTAAGTCGCTCCGTCCTGAGACATCATCATTGAAAAAGAAAAAGGTATGGATACCCAAGGTCGCTGCACCGATACAGTCTAGTGAGCCTACAGGACAGGAAGTAAAACCAGTGTATGAAATATCTGACATTGTCGCGACAATAGCCCGCAAGATGAAGAAACAAATAGAGGATATCCATCAAGGTCCTCTAAATCTTAATGCGATCAAGGAATTGATAATTGAGGAGAAAGTTGAGAAACTTAGGATTCAGATTTCTGAGTTAGCTCGAGAACATGGAGTTTTTGTCCATAGCGACAATGAAAATTTTGATTACGATGATTACTTGGAGGAGGATTTCATGGATGTCCATGTGATCGAAAGTAGAGTCACCACATCTGTACGCGAGGCTCAACCTCACACCAAAGAGAACGTCGTAGATGAACTGCGTAGAGTTATCCACCTAAGGGATGAGCAAGTTAGTCTAATGGAGAAAAGAATAGAAGAAATGACTGCAGTTATGACCATCATGGTCACCTTTCAGGGGCAATCACAAGCACCGCAATTGGCTTCTTTAGAGATTAAACATCTAGAAATCATACGCATTATAGATGAAAGAAGAGAGGCTACTTCAGCAAACAAAGATGAGCAACCAAAGAAAGATTCTCCATCAAGTGTCATGCCAAAAAAGGAGTTCAAGCAAATGGTTGAACAAGTGCGGCACGCCTTAGCCCAATCCAAGGGCGGTGCATCAATTTTGAAGGGTAGAGATCACCGGGAGGAGTTCAATGTCGTTCCTTTCCCCAAGAATTTTGTAGCCCCAAACTTCATGATAATCGATGGGACTGGAAATCTCAGACATCATATAACACATTTCTGAGCCAGCTATGGCAACATGAGAAATAATGAAGCTCTACTCTACCGACAATTCACTCTGCCAGCAGTTCGTCAGCAGCTTGTTAGGGATTGCTTTTGACTGGTATGCTGACTTGCCCAACGGGTAAGTTAAAATATTTTATGAATTAGAATAGTTATTTGTGAAAAGATTTGTCAGGGCAAAACATCATATGTCTATTAGAGAGCTCATGATGAGCTCATGATGGAG
>NW_018251452.1:1814-9592 GCF_001263595.1 Phalaenopsis equestris | reverse complement strand
TTGAGGTGGAGAAACCTTAGAATGTGAAATGAACCTCAGCTACAACAACATCAAGCAATTGAGATTCTACTTAAAAGCATTCATGGGTCAGTAGCTTTCATGCTTAAGGGACTCATCATCAAATCCTTCGAGAATCTACTCAAGAAAGCTAGCAGTCTTCAAGAATAAATAGAGCACATGGAGCCACACGAAAAGGCTAAGGTGACCAGAGTGTTCGAGAAGAAATCAAGAGTAGTAGCTACCATCGACAAAGGAAAGCTCGACAAAGGAAAGCAGTCGAGGTCGAGAAAGATATAGGCAGAAGAGCTCCGCCAGTCTTCATCACAGTACTCTCAGAAACAGAATAGTCAATCCAACCAGAGGCCGCCTCAAGAGGGTTCACCTCGAACAGGGGATAAAGGAATATCCCTGTTAGAGCGACAGAAAATTGCGTATTCTTTCAAGGATGAAGCTATACCTAAAATATTCAAGAGTCTGATGAAGAAGCCAGAATTCAAACTACCAGATCCAAAGAAGCCCGAAGAGGTGGATAAGAAGAATGAACCAAATTATTGCATATACAACCGGTTGCTTGGGCACACTATAGAAAAATGCTTCATCTTTAAAGACTGGATAGAGAGAAACCTCAAGGAAGAGAACATAACAACCCCGAAATAATATTTAAGAGAACCTAAAAAAGGTTCCACAAACATGATTTTGGTTGAGCCAATCTCCCCAATTGATCCGTATGTCGGAATAGATGGATGGAGTACAACTTGGGATGAACTCAAGAGTGTCCTTAATCAAATTCAGGATTCATCAAAACAAGTTTCAATGAATATCGAAGAAGGATGGAATGAGTTCTGGAGAAGATCATCCAAAAAAATTCTGAACAAGATCCAGTCTGCATCAAAACAAGCCTCCATTCAGAGTCCGCAACATACCAAGCCCGAGAGGAAGGTTTCGTCAGGAGATCCGTCATCTTCAAGGACAAAGAAGAAGAAAAAAATCATCACTACGAAGACTGATAGCATGGGGGGTAGAATAGGGGCTGCCTCTACTAGATTGCTTGTCTCGGATTCAGGGAAGAAAATCCTCGAACCCTTGACTTTGTATGATTATCTTTTTGTCCCTGCTATGAATATAATGATTTTATGAATATAATGATTTTGATTTCGGCTACGTTTTAACTGTTTCTGGTAATAACAAAACTGATTATGACCAATCTAGTATCGACCTCGCTCCCCAAAATGATCCTTAAATCGTACTCGAGTCCGATATCAAGTCTAAAGAAGACATTAATAATACTGCTTACGACAATTACGACAATATCGATAACGAGGAGCCAATTCTTGAGCATCATGGTACACAGATTTACATTAACTTAGATATTTCCAACAGAGAGGAAAAGATACTGGAAGATTCAACAATGATATCTTAAGAAGAAGAAATCACAAAAATTAACTTAAGGAGTGGAAAAGTGTTATCACCAAGAACAACTCCAATAGATAAAGAAAAGCAAATAATGACCCCAGAAGAGATACCCCCACCTCCACCAGTGGAAGAACAACATTATCAAGATAAAGTCAAAGAATCATTTAAGGTAGACTACAATGTGCTAGCTCATCTTAGGAAGTTGCCGACCCGATTAAGCATCTACGAAGCTCTGATCCTGTCGAAGGAGATGAGAGAGTCTCTGGTTACAGCTTTGCTTGACCCAAAAATTTGCTTAGCTCAGTTGGTCAACACATCCTTTGCTCGTTGAAAGAATAGCCTGGGGTAACCTTCACAGATGAAGACTTGCTGCTCGGTACCGCCAACCACAACCGTCCACTCTACATCTCCGCCAACATCAGCAGATTTGTGTTGTCTAGAGTTTTAGTTAATCCTGGAGCATCTCTTAACTTGATGAGCCTACGAATATTGGCCTATTTGGATATTGAAGCTCAAGAGCTTACGACCAACAAAATGATGTTAAGAGGATTCAACAGAAAGGGAGAAAGAGCCCTCAGATCAATTACATTACTTATGAAGGTTGGAGAACTCGTGACAACAGCTAAATTTCATATCATCGATGCCGAGACCTCTTTTAACGCTCTATTGGGTCGACCATGGATTTATGAGCATAATATGGTTCCATCATCTCTACACCAGTGCATCAAATACCGCAAAGATGGTCAAGAAAATTGCATCAAGGGAAACCTACAATCATTTTTAGTGCATAAAGTTGGTATCCATAAAGATGCTGCCTACTACGTGCCTCCAAAGAAGACCGTCTTCTCTCGTAAAGTTATCAGAAACAAAGATGAAGATTCAGAAGAATCATAAAGAGGAGGCCATTCAACTCTGCTTCAGTGATCTTCCACCACTCCCTTATAACGAGATGCCGAAAGGTCTTTTAGTTCGCGCACCTGAGGTCGAGGCCGGGAACGTGGATGAGGAAGTATCAATTTAATTGTTGAACGAACTAGGCCAACCAAGGCCAACCATCAACATTTGTGATGAAGATAGTTCTGAAGACGAGATAATGATGACAAGAAGGAAGAGACCTCAATATGAGATATCCCTAGAAGATATATAAAAGAATGAATATGAAACACTGTATGATCGGATAAACCACTATGTGAATGTTATGACTCTCCCTCTGATTCTCCCTCAAAAGGTTAAGAGTTTAGAGGTCAAGGAAGTCCGTAGTGTTGGTTCAAAGCCGATCAAATTTTACCGTGCTTCTACCTCTAATGAGCTTGAAAAACATGTAAATTTGGATGTTGATTCTAATGAATTAATGGAATTGCCTTTTGGTTACTTCTCGCCTTGTGTTCAAAAGTTAATTCAACAGGGACAATTAATAAAACAAATGCCAAAAGATAAATTTGAGGGGGACAATCAACAAAACAAATGCCTCATTAGTCGATGATTTTGAATTTTGCATGGTTGTTACTAGTGAGTCAGAAGAGTATTGCCTCAATATAGATGATGACTCTACTGATCAACTAATAGAAGATGCTCCGTTATAATTTGAGGAGGAAATTAAATCTATTGTTGATGAATTGAAAGAGATTAACCTCGGGACTAAAGAACGACCCTGACCTATAATTATAAGTTCTCTACTTAATGATGAAGAATTTGCAGAACTGGTCAAACTATTAGCAGAATTCAAAGATTGCTTCACGTGGAGCTATGGTAAAATTCCAGGTTTGTCAGCAGAGGTTGCAGTCCATAAATTTGGGGTGGACAAGAGCCTCAAAAAGAAACAACAAGTTGTCGCCGAGGTGAAGAAATTGATAGACGTCAACTTTGTTAAAGAGGAGCAGTACCCCATATGGTTGGCTAATATTGTACATGTTAAGAAGAAAAATGGACAGATCTGTATTTGTGTCGACTTCAGAGATTTGAACAAGGCATGTCCAAAAGACGAGTTTCCACTACCTATACTAGAGAATATGATGGATATCACTTCAACACATGAAATTTTCTCCTTCATGGATGGATGGTCGGGATACAACCAAATCAAGATGGCTCCCGAGGATGCGGTACCTACAGCCTTCAGAACACCGATTGGAATTTTCTGCTACACAGTGATGTTGTTTGGTCTAAAGAACGCTGGAGCAACATATCAGTGTGCAATGACAAAGATTTCTGATGACCTCATTCACAACCAAGTAGAATGCTACGTGGATGATTTGGTCTTCAAAACTAAACGGATAATAGACCATTTGTATGATTTGAGGATCATGTTTGAACGGTTACGACGATATAACCTTAGAATGAATTTCTTAAAGTGCGCCTTTGGCGTTACCTCTAGGAAATTTCTGGGATTTGTTGTCCGTTATTGGGGAATCGAGATCGAAGAGGATAAGATTAAAGCTATCTTGGAAATGCATCCCCCTAAAACCTTGAAACAACTACGTTCTTTCTAAGGGAAATTGGCATATCTAAGACGCTTTAATTCTAATCTCTCAGGTAGGTATGAGCCTTTTTCGGTATTAATTAAAAAGGACGCCAATTTATTTGGGAAGAGAAATGCTAGTGGGCCTTTAAGGACGTTAAACAATATTTAATGACACCTCCTTTTTTGATAGCACTTATCCCAAGGAAACCGTTGATACTTTATACCGCGGCTTTAGATGACTCTCTCGGAGCCCTCTTAGCCCAAGTCAATGATGAGGGTAAAGAAAATGCACTCTACTACTTGAGTTGTCGCCTAATACTAAAGGAGATAAGGTATCCACCTATTGAGAAACATTGTCTGGCATTAATTTTTGCTGCCCAAAAGCTTAGACATTACATGCTTTCCATTAAGATTACCATGATCTTGAAAGTTAATCCATTGTAATACGAACGTCTAACAAGATGGTCAATGATCTTATTGCAATTTGATATAACTTTTGTTCCCAAGTGTGCTATCAAGGGATAAATACTAGCAGACTTTCTCACTGCACACCTACTGCCAGCTAGGTCCTCTCTAAAGGACGAGGTACCGAGAAAATATTATAAATGGAATTATCCAGTGCGCAACGCTTGGAGATGTAGTTCGATGGCGCTTCGTCGGCCATAAAAGACAAAAGATCAGGCACAGTTATACCAGGCAAAGCAGGAATTGGTTTGATCTTTATTACTCCAGATAAGGGTATGATGAGGTTCTCATACCACTTGATAGAGTTGTGCACGAACAATGAAGCAGAATATGAAGCTTTAATCACCGGGTTGGAAATGGCAATCTTAATGGATATAACAATTATTGTCATTTATGGCGACTCCCAACTCTTCATCTATCAACTCGCCGGACAATACAAAATTTTGAAACTAAGATTAGCAGAATACCATCAGTACACGATGAAGCTCCTGGAGCAGATTCCTGATGTAACTTTCTATCAGATTCCTAGGGGATATAATGCTTATGCCGACGCTTTAGCAAAACTCGCTAAGGAAATGACGTGTCCCTCGGAGGATTCCATTGAAGTCACAGTACAAGAAAGATGAGTCTTGTATCGGATTGACTTCAAAACTCTACACAAGCTTGTAAAAGAAGAAATAATAAATATAGTTGTAGACATCAACAAAGATTGGCGCAAGCCATTAATAGAATATTTGCATACTGGAAAGCTGCCGGAAGACAAGTCTGAGTTGCACCACATCACAAGAAGGGCTATGTAATACGCTCTGATGGGAAACGTTCTCTAGATAAGATCATTCGACCAGATGTGACTATGGTGTTTGAGCAGAGCCGAAGCACAGAATATTGTAAAAAAGGTACATGCCGGATTGTGTGGCACTCACTAGTCAGGGCCTAAAATGAAGATGAAGATCAAAAGACTCGGGTATTATTGGCCAGTAATGATGTCCTATTGCATGGATACAAAAATAAAATAATCACCAATGAATAAACAACAAAACAAATTTCTTTAAGAAAAAATCAACCAAATAAAATTAAAACTTTAATGACATATTTTGAAAAATTAAATGTGATAAAAATCAGTTGAGTGGATTATCTCATTTTCAGGGTTTCTTACTCTTTCTACGCGCAGGACAACCATCTTTATCTGCATTAACTCTCTTCACATCCACGAAGAATTTTTCGTTCTGCACAAAACACCACAAAGCTCTACAAATATTCTTCAACAAAATCAACCTTTCCACATGACACAGTATTGCAAATTCAACACCACAAGCACTTTGTAAATTTCATATCTCATTTTCGAGTGAGTACCTAAATTCTGATTCTCATCTTTTGAGGTCGATACCTAAATTTTGACTCTCTCCCTGAGATTGATACCTAAATTTCAAATCTCATTTTTGAATCAGTACCTAAATTTTGATTCTCATCTTTCGAGGTCGATATCTAAATTTCGACTCTCTTCTCGGAATTGATATCTAAATTTCAATTCTCACATTTTTGAGTCAGTACCTAAATTCTGATTCTCATCTTTCAAGGTCGATTCCTAAATTTTGACTCTCTCCCTGAAATTGATACCTAAAATTCAAATCTCAATTTTGAATCAGTAACTAAATTTTGATTCTCATCTTTCGAGGTTAATACCTAAATTTCGACTCTCTTCTTGAGATTCATACCTAAATTTCAAATCTCATTTTTGAATCAGTACCTAAACTTTGATTCTCGTCTTTAAAGGTTGATACCTAAATTTCAACTCTCCCTGAGATTGGTACCTAAATTTCAAATCTCATTTTTGAATCAATACCTAAATTCTGATCCTCATCTTTTGAGGTCGATACATAAATTTTGACCCTCTTCTCGGAATTGATACCTAAATTTCTAAAAGTAATGATTTTTACATACAAACTAACCAATGATTCTCATCTTTCGAGGTTGATACCTAAATTTTGTCTTTCTCTTTGAGATTGATACCTAAATTTCAAATCCCATCTTCGAATCAGTACCTAAATTCTGATTCTCATCTTTCAAGATCGATACCTAAATTTCGACTCTCTTCTCGGAATTGATACTTAAATTTCAATTCTCCCATTTTCGAATCAGTACCTAAATTTTAATTCTCATCTTTTGAGGTCGATACCTAAATTTCAACTCTCTCCTTGAGATTGGTACCTAAATTTCAATTCTCATCTTTGAATCAGTACCTATATTCTGATTATTATCTTTCGAGGTCAATACCTAAATTTTGACTCTCTCCCTGAGATTGATACCTAGATTTCAAATCTGATTTCTGAATCAATACATAAATTCTGATTCCCATCTTTCGAGGTCGATACGTAAATTTTGACTCTCTCCTTGAGATTGATACCTAAATTTCAAATCTTATTTTTGAATCAGTACCTAGATTTTGATTCTCATCTTTTGAGGTTGACACATAAATTTCGACTCTCTCCTTGAGATTGATACCAAAATTTCAAATCTCATCTTCGAATCACTATCAAAATTTTGATTCTCATCTTTCGAGGTCGATACCTAAATTTTGACTCTCTCCTTGAGATTGATACCTAAATTTCAAATCTTATTTTTGAATCAGTACCTAGATTTTGATTCTCATCTTTTGAGGTTGACACATAAATTTCAACTCTCTCGTTGAGATTGATACCAAAATTTCAAATCTCATCTTTGAATCAGTATCAAAATTTTGATTCTCATCTTTCGAGGTCGATACCTAAATTTTGACTCTCTCCCTGAGATTGATACCTAAACTTCAAATCTCATTTTTGAATCAGTACCTAAATTTTGATTCACATCTTTCAAGGTCGACACCTAAATTTTGACTCTCTCCCTGAGATTGATACCTAAATTTCAAATCTCATTTTTGAATAAGTACCTAAATTTTTATTCTCATCTTTTGAGTTCGATACCTAAATTTCGACTCTCTCCCTGAGATTGATACCTAAATTTCAAATCTCATTTTTGAATCAGCATCTTTTGAGGTTGATACCTAAATTTCGACTCTCTCCTTGAGATTGATACCTAAATTTTAAATCTCATTTTTGGATCAGTACCTAAATTTTGATTCTCATCTTTTGAGGTCGGTACATAAATTCTGACTCTTCCTTTCTTCTTGAAATTGATACTAAATTTCAATTCCCACTCGGGGTCAGCACTTGCGTATTGATTCTCATCCTTTAGAAATCTCTAAAATTTGATAACTAAAAATCCACTCTCTAATCCCCAGCGAGAGTCCCTACTTCTTAAATTGATCAAATATTCACCTGTCAGTATCCCCGACAGAAATAAATAAAAACACACACAACTCTACACATACTTCTAGGTCTGTTGACTTAGGAGTTTGTATTGGTTTTTGTTGATCTCGTCGGTCAACGCCAATACACGTGGTGTG
>NW_018251452.1:0-1672 GCF_001263595.1 Phalaenopsis equestris | reverse complement strand
TAGAAATTTCAAACTCTTCTCTACTCAACTTGAAAGTTCTACATATTGGTCCTAACCTCTACCACCTAGTAAGTGGGGTCACTATGGGGGAACATCAAAATGAGTCACCCTTAGGACTGTTGGGCCTTAGGGTTGACCCTGGGTGTTGGTCTAGGGCTAAGGCACTTGTTTGCACTCACAATCACTCATTACCCTAAACCCATAACTTCTAGGCTTTGGTCCCTTGATACTATTGGGTGACTCCTGTAGGTGGTTCCCTTAACACATTAGCCCTAGGCTAAGGTTTAGCTAAGACCACTACATAGAGGACCCAAAATGGGGTTTCTATTAGTCCATGGCTTATTAATGGTGGTTGGTACACCAACTCTACTAAGATACCCAACCTAGCATTTTTGCCCCCAAAATTCCCCAAACTACCCAGATACCCTTGGGACCCCAATTTTGACCAAAATCTCCAAATCTTGACAAAATACCCAAATTTGTTCAAAAATCATTTAAAAGACCTTGAAAACACCCAAATTACCCAAAATCCCCAAATTGGCCAAATTATCAAAATACCCCTCTTTGGCCCAAAATTCCAAAAATTTTATAAAATCCAAAAAATTCCTTAAACCTATCATTTCAATAAATCCTAAATATTCTAAATTTCATTTTCCTCAACTATCACATGACCCAATTTGGCCAATTTAACCATCCTTGATCAAAACCCCTAAATTGCTCTTTAAAGGCCCATATTTTCTCTAAATCACCTTAAATGTCTATCCAATTGGTCTCAATTTCCCCAATTTCAATTCTAAACTCAAATTCACTCATCATATAACCAATTTAGACCAAATTCAAGCTCAATTAGTCCATCATTTGAACCCAATTTTAGGTTGAAATCTCACAAAATTAAACCCATAGCTCACTCAATTGGCCACAATTTGTGTTGAAAAATCTTCATAAAATCCCCATAAATTAAAATTGACCTTCAATTGGCCTTGGTGAGACCATAATTTCATTTGATTTCAACCTAAGTCCAAAAGCCCCAAATTTGCCCCAAATTGACCATGTCTCAAAATTTCACCAAATTGAGAGCCTTAACCCCAAAATTTCCACTCCATCCCTTCATGAAAAATCTTCACAAAACCTCCCTTGATCATTTGGACAATTCAATTTGGACTTAGCCCAAGGCTAGCCCAACCTGGACCCATGTCTAGCCAAACATGCCCAAATTGGCCAAACCTTAAAAATCCCTCAAATTGACCTACCAATTGAACTCAAAACCACTTCCACCCTTTACAAAAAATCTTTGTAACAATCGTATACACAATGTTTATCAATTAATTGGGTCATTTCACATGGCTAACCTAGCCCAAACCCAAACTTTGATCCCAAACTTTGATAACTTGAACCCACATTGAACCTATGCTTTAAAGATGGCCTAACTACCCCAAATCCACTAAATGAACTCCACCTCAGCCATTGGTTCGACCCTAATGCTGAGCCAAAACCCATCTAACCACCTAAAATAAGCCATGGACCAAAGGTCCCCTAAATTAAGGGATTTCATTCCATTTTTGCTTAAGCTTAGGATATTTTTGCCAAAATTAAACCTCAATCCATTACATTATTGTGGCATATTCCCTTGGGTTTCTTGAGCTCCTAGCCACCTCCTCCTGGTCGGTCGGCC
>NW_018251451.1:23387-39926 GCF_001263595.1 Phalaenopsis equestris | reverse complement strand
GGAGTCTCGAGAAATTCTCGCCGTCGGCGCCGTTGTGCTTGACGTCGACGCCCTAGTTCAAATCTTCATATTTTGGTCCTTTTCGCTCCAAATTCGTTCATTTTTTCATCTTGTTGCTCCAATGGCCCTAATTCATCATTCATGAAACAAAACATCAGAAATACCTCTTTAAAGTGCAATATCATAAAAAACAGTGTAAAATAGGTATGAAAATCTCAACATATTTTCCTTTGGTCATATAGCTGCCATTTTCTACTACGAATGAGGACTTGAATGAGGTTATTTCATTTCTTACTGATGGAAAAGGAACCGGGAAGGTGAAGAATGGAGTTAAGGTAAACTTTCCTCTTTTTATGTTAAATGTAGTATTTAAGGCCTGACACTATTTTATTTCTAGCAAACAAATCATCGTAGTGAGGTTAAAAGGGATAGATCCATCTTGAACTTTCTACATCCAACAGATGAAAAGAATAGATGTAGGCTCAATTATTTATAGGAACATCATTTATAGGAACACTAGACCTATTGCTTTTGGAGAGACTACTGGAGGTTTAGCACACCCTGCCCTGATCTACACACTATGTGAACAAGCAGGATTTGATTATAGACCAGATGAGGAGAGGATTGAACCTCTAAAACCTATTGGGCCTACCAATATAAAGACTTATGAATCTCATGTTGGATGGAGATCTAGAAGTAGGATTAGGGATATTCCTTCTACTTCAGGTACTTTTGTCTAGTACCCTTACTATCCAAGAACTTATGGAGCAAATGATGACCCAACAAGGAGATATTTTGAGAATGGATCATAGAATAGAAAATAATGAGGGCAAAAATGCTCACTTTGATGATTTGATAAGACAAAAGTTCGAATATGATGCTGCTTATGATGATGCAATAGTCAAATTCATGAAGGGTGATCATTCAGTTTAGTTTCCTACTCACCCTGTTTTTACTCCATTTTTGCAGCAGAATTTGGATTTGGATGATGAAGAAGAAGAAGACAATGGTTGGTAATGTTTTAGTAAGATTTTTATTTAGTTTATGTTTAGTTGTACTTTCTTGTTGAGACTGTTTGTTTGTGGACTATGGTACTTTATTTTTGTTGTATGCTGTGTTGTGAACTTTAGAATTGTGAAACTGCTAGAAGTTATTAGTTTTTAGTACTTTGTTGGATGTATTTGTAGTTAACTCTTTTTCAGCAAATTTTAATATGTATTATGTGCTATTTAATGCTTTAAGTCTTGTAGCTTTTCATATTAGCACCTGCAATATTTCAGAGTTAAGTTTCAAATCAGAATCTTCAACAGGTTTGTCTTTTTTTTATGTATTAAATGTTTTCTTTAACCCTTAATTTTTCAGTTCTTCATTTAAAATCTTTTAAAAACTTAAGTTTGGGGGGGGGGGGAGTAAAATTCCTTTTTAAAGAAAAGAAACTTAATTTTATTTGTTCTCAATTAGTTATATTTTTAAAATATTTTAAAAAATTTTTTAACATGACATTTGGTATTAGAGGGTAACTTTAGATAACTATATCTATGTTTCCAAAATTATACTAAACTTAAGTGAAAATTTTTTAAATAATAAAGGTTAATTTTAGTGATTAAGATTACTTGGTATGATAGAATAAGACTATGCTTTTATATTTTATGTAAATGAATTTGTGTTTTTGAAGTATTAAAAATCTTAGAGATTCACGTAAGAAGAAAAGATTAAGACTTTATTAAAAATCTTTAAAGCTAATATAAATTATAGAGTGAAGAAATGTGAAAAGTTTTTAACTTTAAGAAGAAGATAGTGAAGTTCAAAATCATTAAAGGCTATCTAGATATAGTAATCCTCACATTAAAAAAAAAAGAGAAAGAAAAAAAAAAGAAAAGGAAAATGATCCTGAAAAGAAAAAGAAAAGAAAATAAGAAAAATTTGAGGAGAAACATGAAGAGATGCCTAATTAAAAATTGGCTTCACTTGAATCAACTTAAAGAAGAAGGCTTGGCTACAATTTCTAAACTTATATTTCAAAATTAGCATATTTACTAGTAAAGTTTCATGAAGTTCTTTTTCATATGAATATTCTAGGTAGCTTTAATATGAATAATTTGCAATTTTCCTTGAAAAGAATAGAGAATAAAAAATCTTAGACTTGACTGCTAAATATTCTTCTACCTTTAGTGTTAACTAGAGTTATTTAGAATTTTTCTTATGACGCTATTATATTTAATGAACTAAGATATGGAAATCTAGATGTTAAAATCTTTATCATAAGTCAAAATCTTTACCATAAGTCATATTTTTATGTAGTATAAGAGTTGCTTAAGGATAAGTAACATTAAAGTTTGGGGGATTTTGATAAACCAATGTCGGCACTATTTTTGGTATGCATTTTTAACAAAAATATATGCATTTTTAAACCCATATTTTATACCCATTTTTTGTGATATTGCACTTTAATGGAAAGCATTTTTTATGATTTATTGCAGGTTGTTGATTTTTGGGACTTGAAGCAAAAAGGAAGCAAAAAGGATTGAATTTGGAGCAAAAATGGAGATTTGAAAGAATTACTCAGCGCCGACGGTGCCAGAAGGATGTCGGACGACACAGATCTATAAAAAGGATGCAGAACAACAGTCAGCGTTGATGGCGCCATACTGGGCGCTGACCGCCCCGTTCAACAGAGGTGAAGGAGTTAAATAGATGCTCTATGGCGCTGATGGAGCCAGGATGGGCGCCGACGACGCCAGTGTCCGCGGAGAGCCTGTTTCTAGAAGATTCAACGAATTTGGACACTTTTTGTAAAGTTATTGGATGCACCTATTGGAGAACCGAACTAGGCTCTAATTAGGGCCAAAATTTGATCAGAAAATCCCCCCTTACACCATTTCAACTTCTTCTACTCATTTCAATTTTCCTCTTCACACACCTACATTCCATGCCATTCCTCCTCCCAAGCCATTCCACACCATTAGTGAGTTATTATTTTTATAGTTTTGAGTTTTTGTAGTGATTTTAAGTGTGAAGTCTTCTCTAAGAAGTGTTGGAGAGGAAGAAAAGTGAGAGATTTCTTCTTCCTACATTTCCTAAGAGATGCTACAAAGGATTTGCTTTGAGAAAGAGTTTCAGATAAGTGTTATTTGTTTATTATTGTAGTATGAACTTTCTTTTATATATGAAATTTGTGGTTTGTTGTATCATTCTCATGAAGTCTGAGTAGTTTACTTTATATTTCTCCCTACTCTGAGATATGGTGAAATGAAGAGATAATGTGGATGTGCCAATGTTAAAATTTAAGATAAATTGTGATGGTTTTTCAACTCCGCTCTTAATTTACTTTTCGATCTGGCCAATTGAATTGTTAAAATTTGTATTGAAACATATGATCCCAGAAATGGAGTTTGAGTTCTACAACAGAGTGAGAATCACATTTAAGTCCATGAAGGAGTATTTTGTTCATGGAATTAAGTGCAAATAAATAGGGAAATATACTTTGTTGGGTGTAGAATTTGAGATTTCTAGGGTAATAGACTAAAAATCCCCACGTCAATCTTAGTGTTTAAAAACTAAAACGAGAGTTAACCTTCAGGGGAAGGGAAGAGGGAGCTATGAAGTGGGAGCCAGTATCTTGCTAGCCTAGCCACAGATTTAGGGACTAAACCTAAGATTAACCAATAATTTTCTATAACGCTAAATCAGGGTAGAGTATTAAAATTGCTCCTATTTGACACAATACATATTTAAACCATTTATCTCATCTCATTTCAGTAAAAACTCATTGTAGTGGGAAAGATGCTTTTTCATATTAGAAAACTTCATCACATAAATATAGTTTAGTAGTTATTAATTTTTAAACCTGCTTTTAAATTCTGCTAGTAGTAAATAATTTAGCTTTGATAGTATCTTAAACATTCGAAATTAGTGACAGTAATTTCGTTTGATTTATGTAAATTTCCTAGTTAATTTATCATTTCAAATTTAAACATTCCCCGTGGGATCAATATTTGAGACTTAAACAGAAAGTCTTATATTACTTGATAATGATACGCATACTTGCATAGAATCCCACTCTTAAGAGCCTAACATTATTATTACCAAATTACCACATCAAGTTTTTGACACCGTTATAAAGTGGAGTCAACTTTATAAATTTTACACAACTATATTCAACCGGGATCATATGTCAGCTGCCACTCCAGAGCTCCCACTACTCCCTCACCTGAGGGCTAACAATCTCACATAAGTTTTCAATCAACTGAACCAAATTGGGGATTTTAATCTAACACCTTAAGATATTCAATTCTACATCCAATAAAATATATTTCCCTATTTATTTGCGCATAATCCCATGGATGACATACTCTCCCATGAAATTAAATGTGATTCTCCCTATGTTGTAAACATCATATCCCTTTTCAGAACACGTGTCTCTCTACAAGTTTTAAAACTTCAATTGGCCAGATCAAAAAGTAAATGAAGATCGGAGTTCAAATCATTACAAATTATTAACATTTAAAATCGTAGAAAATAAAATCAATTCTTAAAAAAATTATATCTCAAAGTAGGGAGAAGGATAAAGAAGACTACTTAGAATTCATGAGAAGGATACGACAAAACACAAATTTTATATATAAAAAAAAGTTTAGAAAACAAAAGAAATAAAAGACACAACTTATATCACAATCTTTCCCAAACAAATCCCTAGAAGTTCTCTCCAAGCCCTTCTCTCTTTACAATCCCACTTAATTCTCTCTTAGAAGTGTAATGAAGAAGACATCTCGCACCTTCCCTCTCCTCTTACAACCCTAGAAAAAAATATTCTCTTCTCTCCTCTTGCCTCTCACGCTAACTTTCTCTCTCTCTCCCTTTCTTCTCTCTCACGCCAACTCTATCTAGTCTTCTCTTTATTTTGGGCTGAATTTTTGTGCTGCCCTTTGAAAAAGAATTCAAAATTCTCCTCCAAAAGTTTCCTCCAAAAGTCAACTCTTATGAATTCAAAGGATGTGTCATTTGATCCAAGAAACACATCCCTTCATAAAAGAACCTTCCAAGGTGTCTAGATACATTGATACTCCAATAGGTGTGTAAAACAAGTGTCCCTTTGAAAATTCACGCAAAATTCATCTCGAGCAGCCTTAATTTGCAAAAAGTTGTATCTGGCGCATCATGCACCGATCTGGTGCATCATGAGCCAGAATCTCAAAATTCGCTATTTTGGTTCCAAATTTCATATTTTTTGCCATTTTTGCTCTAAATGCCTAAAAATGATATACCTGCAACAAAATCATGAAAATACACTTCTTTAAAGTGCAATAGTACCAAAAATAAGCATAAAATATGTGCTTTAAAGAATATATTATTTTGGTGTATTAGCGAGTTAGAGCTTATATTGCACAACATGGTTGTGCAAAGACATAAAGATGAGTTAAGGATTTATGTCGTACTAAAAGAACTACCTTGAAGTCATGTGACTTGTTATTTAATTCTAAGGAAATATTTGCTATCGACGATCCCGTCTGCTGTTGTAGAATGTTGTCCTCTATCTGCTTTAGTTTGCTCCAAGCTCCTCGTCAAAGTAATAGCTCCAGGCTAAAACTTTACGTATTTTATATTTTTCTTTCAACCCTAAGAAAACCAACTACAGTTTTCTGGTCTAGAGGTCTTGCCATTATAAGTAATGCAGAAGTAAAAGGGCAGTAAAGAAGTAAAAAGCTTTAAAGTAAGTAAAATTATGATGCATAAATATGTACATGGTCCCTTGCTACTACTGCATGATTAGCATTATAAAACATAATATAATTTGCAAGAATTTAAATAAATTACAGGAAAGTAAACAGAAGCATCCAGTATGGGAAAAGTCAGAAAAACGAGTTATAGTATAACACGAGCAGGTAAAAGAAAACCCATAGTCACATATGGACAATAAGAACAAGGTGAAAGACAATGGTATAGGTGGGGGCTCAGAGCTGGACTGTGTGCTTTCTGACCTTGAGTAAGAGTTATCAACCTGATATCCTATGGAGGGCAATCTTATCCTCGATCCAAGTGATTAACCATGGACACTTATAAGTTTTCATTTTAACTTAATTTTCATGTATATAGAATTTACTTTATCTAGAAAAAGAAATTTCATTTTTATAAATACTTTGCAAAGTAGTGTAGTTCAGAGATTAATTACTTTTATCGAGCTAGGACTTTAGACAACCTAAGAGTATCAGAGGAAATCAACTTCTTAAGATCATTGAATAATATCATCGGTCCTTACCCTCTCCTTTTATTAAAGGTCCTTGAGGTAGGAGATACTATTCTAGAAACACATTAGCATTATCGTCATTGCCCTAACCACCCAGATCTTCGAATTACACAAGCCCGTTGATCGACATGTGGCAAAAAAAAATCCCTAGTTGCTCACAAGGATTTAAATACTTTAGAAAGACTCAAATCATTGAGCATTGGGTCAATTAATATAGGATAAGTAGTGTAGGGCAATTCAATTGATTTAGGTGAATTATCGGGTCTCAAGGCATAACTTGGTGGGTCCTTAAAAGTTTAATGGATGATTTTCTTAATCAATGAATAATAAGTTCAATTGTCCTTCAAAATATTGAAAATATTATAAAAGTACTCGAAGCATGACCCTAAACAAGTTTTAAAGCCCTTTGAATTGTTTCGAGTTCATTTGAACTTATTAGATTGTTCAATTAATCATCCAGTTCAATTAATCATCCAATGTTCATCCAATGTTAAATTTAGATTCAATGGATTAATCTACCCTGTGCTCAATTAACCTTAATATTTTAATTATCCCATGAGTGGGGTACTCAGACATTCACTTGATGATTTATTTAAGAGTTATGTATGCAGATGCCCTTAAGGGCAAGCTCGAGTCATTAAGGATTATGGACTCACAATTAAAGTCGAGTTTGTAATGCTGCAGAAGTAAAAGGGCAGTAAAGAAGTAAAAAGCTATAAAGTAAGTAAAATTATGATGCATAAATACGTACATGGTCCCTTGCTACTGCTGCATGATTAGCATCATAAAGAATAATATAATTTGCAAGAAATTAAATAAATTACGGGAAAGTAAACAGAAGCATCCAGTATGGGAAAAGTTAGAAAAACGAGTTATAGTATAACACGAGCAGGTAAAAGAAAACCCATAGTCACATATGGACAATCAGAACAAGGTGTAAGACAATGGAATAGGTGGGAGCTCAGAGCTGGACTGTGTGCTTTCTGACCTTGAGTAAGAGTTATCAACCTGATAACCTATGGAGGGCAATCCTATCCTCGATCCAAGTGATTAACCATGGACCCTTATATGTTTTCATTTTAATTTAATTTTCATGTATATAGAATTTACTTTATCTAGAAAAAGAAATTTCATTTTTATAAATACTTTGCAAAGTAGTGTAGTTCAGAGATTAATTACTTTTATCGAGCTAGGACTTTAGACAACCTAAGAGTATCAGAGGAAATCAACTTCTTAAGGTCATTGAATAATATCATCGGTCCTTACCCTCTCCTTTTATTAAAGGTCCTCGAAGTAGGAGATACTATTCTAGAGAAAATCCCTAGTTGCTCACAAGGATTTAAATACTTTAGAAAAGACTCAAATCATTGAGCATTGGGTCAATTAATATAGGATAAGTAGTGTAGGGCAATTCAATTGATTTAGGTGAATTATCGGGTCTCAAGGCATAACTTGGTGGTCCTTAAAAGTTTAATGGATGATTTTCTTAATCAATGAATAATAAGTTCAATTGTCCTTCAAAATATTGAAAATATTATAAAAGTACTCGAAGCATGACCCTAAACAACTTTTAAAGCCCTTTGAATTGTTTCGAGTTCATTTGAACTTATTATATTGTTCAATTAATCATCCAATGTTAAATTTAGATTCAATGGATTAATCTACCCTGTGCTCAATTAACCTTAATATTTTAATTATCCCATGAGTGGGGTACTCAGACATTCACTTGATGATTTATTTAAGAGTTATGTATGCAGATGCCCTTAAGGGCAAGCTCGAGTCATTAAGGATTATGGACTCACAATTAAAGTCGAGTTTGTAATGCTTTAAAGGTTTTCATGATTAATTAAGTTTCTCTTTTCTAAACCTCATCATAATAATTTAAATATCAAGCCTAGCTCACTACTAAGCTTTTAAATCAAGTTTTCAAGGTAAACTTGCAATAATCAAGAAAAAATTGATATCGGGTTGACTTGATTAATTTTTCGATTTAGTGTTCGTCCAGAATCCCTACAATATTAATCTTTTGGATTAAGTTCTGGTTGATCCGCCAACATCGAATTTATAATAATTTTATTAGTCAAGACAAATTTGGTCGAGCAACCCAAAATTGACACAACTTTAACTTAAACTTATTTTGAACTTGACCTTTATTGTTTGTACATTAAAAGAATTATGAGGATCAAGTTTGAGTCACCTAAGTTGAAGGCAAGTTGAACTTTGGGTAGATTTTCTAACTCGTTTAATAATCAAGTCAAGTTTGGGTTAAACTGAACTGTTTGGTCAAACTTTGGGTAGATTGTCTAACTCGTTTAATAATCAAGTCAAATTTGGGTTTTGTTTGGTTTAAATCGCAACCTGACGCACAAACTTGATTTGACATCACTAACCAATATTGATTCTTTGAATCATATATTGTTCCTTTCAAATTTAAGTTCATCAATGACAACAAAATTAAGTGTTCTTGGACCTATTAAATTCTTTTAATCAATATGATCATTTTCATTTTAATCATTAAAAATTTAGAGATCATTTAGTCCATGAATTAGTTTCATAAATTTTTTATACAATAACTAAAATTTCTTATCTTTATTTCTAATAGGACGACCAAACGCAGAGTCTAGCAGATTCATATTTTTAATTTCTTGAACCTCCATCTTAATATTTTCTTATTTTTTTAACATTGAATATTTATTTTATAGAAAATCAAATATATGGGTAGAAACAGGTTATGTTCAGAATGATATATATATTTTGCCTGAAATCTTACATTTCGTTATAAAAATAAAAAAAATATAGTATATTTTATATATAATTTATATATTTTAATAATTTTGCACACTCTTGGTTTATATCTTTTTGAGCTTATTTGAAAGAACCGGTTATAATATAATATCAATATAATTAATAAAAAAAGGTTGGGATGAAAGTGCATTTATAAGTGCTTTACACTGAAGCAACAGCTCAAGACCGGCAGAGAATTTTGGTCAGCCCCCGAAGTGGAAAGCCAGAAAACAACTGTTCGGGGACCACCGCAACTTCTACGATCCTCCCTTTTACAGAACAGCAAATTGACCAAGAGGAAAAAAAAGAAGAAGTTAAAATAGAATAAAATAAGAAATGCACGCGTGATTAGATCCTCTTATTGGACCCCCTGGGCGTCAAATGCGAGTTGCTTTTCCATTTGCATTGCTGTTTTAATTACGCGAGATCCTAGTAATTAAGGCAACTGTAATTGAATAATATACTTGAAATATTTTTATGGTCGGATGAGTTTCGGTGGGAGAGAGACGTTGGTTATATGAACATAGGTAATATATAATTTTAAAAATATAAGATATGCATATGTGTACTATAGAATTAATCTACACGGATTTCGAGGCAATTCAATAGTCGGTCAGCTCATTTCAGTCCTTTAGTCAAGCTTTCGCACGTCACTGCAGTCTTCCGGCCAAGCTCTCTTCTTCGGTCATCTTAATTCACTCGACCAACAAACAGGAACAAAAAAGTCTATATCAATTTTAAGACTGTCCAACAGTCACAATAAAAATAGTTAATATGTCTTCTGCTTCTCGTTTCAAAGTATAACAAAATATGTAATTTTTGTATAATTGTTATCCATCATATCTTCTATAAATAGAAGGGATTTATGTTGTAAAAGGGATCCCTTTTATGGGGGGAATCCCAATTGTAACACAAAAATTTGATGAAATAAAATGTGCCTAGTAGCTAATAATCAAGCGAACCCAACAAAAAACAGAAACAATCAGATTAGTCCTAACTATCGACCTTCTTATCCTCCTGACTTTAATAGCCAACAAATTAAGAAAAAGAAGTTGTCTATAGAAGAAGTAGTTTTGCAAATGGATAATTAAATACTAAGTCAAAGCACTGTGAAAAGAATAGTCAATTATCAACTGGGACAATTTGCTAATGCACTTAGCAAAAGACCCAAGAAATCCTAGTATTGTTGACTTAAATCCGAAAGACAAAGGAATGAAATAAGAACAAATAAAAGCTGTTCAACTTAGGAGTGGAAATGAATTAAAAGTTGGAAGCAAAAAAAAAGATTGAAATTAAGAGAGAGAATGGAGAAACTAAAAGCAATAGACCCAAGAAAACACTTCATAGTAATGTTGACATAAATCTGAAAGACAAAGGAATGAAATAAGAACAAATAAAAGCTGTTCAACTTAGGAGTGGAAATGAATTAAAAGTTGGAAGTAAAAAAAAAAGATTGAAGTTAAGAGAGAGAATGGAGAAACTAAAAAATCTAAAGAAACTATTTCAAAAGACCCAAACAATCTCTCCCCAACTAAAATTGATTTAGAAAGACCACCACCTCATTTTCCTCAAAAACTAAGACAACATAAGCTTGCTCAATAATTTTCAAAATTTTTTGAGATATTTAAGAAGCTTACAAAAAATATTACGTTTGTTGAAGTTTTGGAACAAATGTCGATTTATGCCAAATTTATGAAAGATATATTAAACAAAAAAAGAAAGTTTAAAGCTCATGAGACTGCTGCACTTAGTGAATAATGTAGTGCAATAATACAAAAGAAGGTTCCTCAAAAGCTTAAAGACCCTGGTAGCTTCACGATACCCTATGCAATTGGAAAAACAATTTATTGAAAAACCTTATGCGATTTAGGAGCTAGCATTAATCTCTTGCATTTATCCCTTTTTTTAAGGTTAGACTTAGGAGAGATTTATCCCTCTACTATAACCCTTCAATTAGCTGATCGATCTATAACTTATCCTAAAGGGGTTATAGAAGATGTACTTGTTAAGGTAGATAAATTTATCTTCCATGTGAATTTCATTATGCTCGATATGAATGAAGATAAGAAAATTCCTATTATTTTGGGGAGACCTTTTCTTGCTACTAGATGTGTTATCATTGATGTGCAAAAAGGAGAGTTGATCAAGAGATTTAATGACCAGGGAGTAACATTTAATGTTCTAAATTCAATGAGGTACCCTATTAAAGAAAAAATATTATAATATGAATAGTATTGATTATATGATTGCAAAACATTATCAACAAAATTGTGAAGTCAATTTTGAGGAAAAAGATGAAGTGATATTAGATCCAAAAGCAATAGATAGTGAAACTAAAAGTGATTTTGAAGAAAAATAATCAAAGATAAATGATGAGGATACTAATTATGTTCAAGAAAACTTTGAGATTTTAAATACTCCTGAAAATGGTAAATCTCTAATCTCTTTAATTGAAAAACCTCTTGAACTTGAGATGAAAGTACTTACTATGCAATTAAAGTATGCATTCTTAGAAAAATCATCAACTGTACTTGTGATAATATCCTCAGAGTTTACTAAAGATTTGGAAGAAAAATTATTGGAGATATTAAGAAATTATAAAAAAGCTTTTGGTTGGACACTAGTAGATATTAAAAGAAACAGTTCTACAATCTGTATGCACAGAATATTAATGGAAGATAACTATAAACCTTGCGCAGATCCTTGAAGAAGATTAAATCCAATTATGAAAGATGTGGTAAGGAAAAAAATTTTGAAGTAGTTGGATGTGGAATTATTTATCCTATATTTGAGAGTGCATGGGTTCATCCTAGTCATTATGTTCCTAAGAAAGGAGGAGTGCTTGTAATCGTGAATAAAATGATGAATTAATTTCAATAAGACCAGTCACTAGATGTCGAATCTGTATTGACTAGAAAATTAAGTACAACCACTAGGAAGGATCACTTTCCTTTACCTTTCTTGGATCAAACGCTGGATAGGCTAGCTAAACACCAATATTTTTGCTTTTTGGATGGATATTCTGGTTATCAAAAAATTCATATTGCACCAGAAGATCAAGAAAAGACTACATTTACAAGTCCTTATGAGAGTTTTTTTTTATAAGAATGTCTTTTGGTTTTTGTAATGCACCTGCAACATTTCAAAGGTGTATGATGTCTATTTTTATGACCTAATTGAGAAAGGAATTGAAGTTTGTATGGATATTTTCTTAGTTTTTGGAACCTTTTTTGATTCTTGTTTAGATCGTTTAACAAAGGTTCTAAAATGCTGTGAAGAAATAAATTTAGTTCTCAAATGAAAAAAATGTCAATTTATAGTCACATGAGGGATTGTATTGAACATAAAATTTCTAAAAATTTTACGAAAGTTGATGAAGAAAATATTCAAATTATAATTGAATTACAACCTCTTACTTCAGTAACAGCAATAAGAGGTTTTCTAGGACATCTTGGATTTTATACGAGTTATATTAAAAACTTTTCTAGAATTGCTAAACCTCTATGCCAGCTTCTCGAAAAAGATACTAATTTTTATTTTAATGATGGTTGTCTTAAAGCCTTCATATTATTAATAGAAAAATTAGTTACTGCACCTATCATTGTTTTACCTAACTGGGAAAAACTGTTTGAATTAATGTGTGATGCAAGTGATTACGCTATTAGAGCTATTGTAGGACAAAAATATGTTGATATTTTTAAAGTTATATATTATGACAACAAAACTCTTAATCAAGCTCAAATTAATTACACAAAAACTAAAAAAAGAGCTGTTAACAATAGTATATGCTTTTAATAAATTTAGACCATATTTACTTGGAGCTAAATTCATTGTTCATACTGATCATTCCACTATTAAATATCTTATGTTAAAGAAGGATGTGGAACCAAGATTAATCATATGGGTCCTACTTTTGCAAAAATTTGATTTTGAGATAATGGATAGGAAAGGAGCTGATTATCAAATTGTTGATCATCTGTCAAGACTTGAACATGAAAATAAAAAGAACAATGAGGATGACATAAATGATAATTTTCCTGATGTACAACTTTATGCCATTGTTAAGTGGCTTATACCGTGGTATGCTGATATAGTTAACTACTTAGTAATATTATACCATACGGACTAACAAGCCACCAAGAAAAAAATTATGTATGATGCAAGAATTTACTTTTGGGATGACCCTTATTTATATAAGAGATGTCGTGATACAGTCATTTGAAGATGTGTACCAATTAATGAAACCTTAAAAATTATACAAAAATGTCATAAATCTAAATTTACACTTTGGAATTGATAATACTGCATTTATAATTTTATACTTTGGATTTTACTGTCCTGCATTGTTTAAGGATGTTAATAATTCCTTGAAAGCTTGTGATCGATGTCAAAGAGTAGACAATATTTTTAAAAGAGATGAAACACTCCTAAATATTACTTTAGAAGTTGAAATTTTTGATGTATGGGGTTTAAATTTTTTGGGACAATTTGTACCATCTTCAGAAAAGATTTATATCTTATTAGCTTTGGACTATGTGGCTAAATAGATTGAAGCGATAACGAGAGATAGCGCTGCCTCATTGTGATGCTCTGAGTATTGCAAAATTTTTAAACAAAAATATTTTCACTAGATTTGGAATGCCAAGAGTTATCATTACTGATATGGGAAGTCACTATAAGAATTTTAGAATAGCACATTACTTATAAAATATGGGATTAAACACATGATAGCCACAACTTATCACCCATAGACCAAGGGATTAGTAGAAGTATCAAATTGTGAAATAAAAGAAATTCTGGAGAAAACCTAATTGAATTGATTGGCCTGATAGACTTGATTCTGCATTACGGACTTATAGGACTGCTTATAAAACTCTTATAGGAATCTCTCCATATAAGCTCATATTTGGAAAAGCTTGTCATTTACTAGTTGAGTTAGAGCATAAAGCTTACTATCGATAAAAGAATTTATTTATAGTTTAAAGGAAGCTGGAGAAAAAAAATTATTGCAATTAAATGAGCTCGAGAAAATTAGAAATGACTTTTATGAAAATGCTAGAATTTATACAAAAAAGATGAAAATTTGGCAAGATTGAAAGATTTTAATAAAGAATTTTGAGTTTGGACAAGAAGTTTTATTATACAACACTCGATTGAAATTATTTCCCGGAAAACTTAAGTCCAGGTGGATGAGGCCATATATTGTGCTAAAAATTTATCCTTTTGGGGCTATTGATATTAAAGATCCAAAAAAAGAACGTATAAATGAAGTAAATGGACATAGGTTGAAACCTTATATTGGAAAAAAAAAGCTCGATTAAAAAGAAGCCCTATTATAAAGAAACTTTGATGCTAGGTCAATCCAAGCAAATTATTTGGATACATCAGGCTGAGGACGTTAAATCAAGCGCTTTGTGGGAGGCAACCCATAATCTATTTGTGTGATTTGATTTAGGTTTTCTATTTTAGTATCATGACCATCCTTTGCTTTTGTAGCATTTTTAAAACATTATATAAGGTATAAAATGTTGACCTCACTTTTGGTTCAGGACTAATTTTTTCTTTAGAAACAAAGGATCTAGCCGTAGGACTTTCCTATTGACTATTCCTAGATGACTAGTAAAGGAACCCTCACCATTAGAAATTCTAAAACACTTCTTTGCTCATTTTGAAGATCTACATGATAATTTTAACCTCTAGTACTTAGTAAGTGGAGCCACGTGGAGGAGCTAAAGAGGAGTCCCATAGAACTGTTTGGCTTTAGGAATAGCTCTGGGTGGTGTGGTCTTGATCAGTCTTACACACAGACACTTGATATCCCTCACCTACACTCATAACCTTAACCCTAACTAGTACATGCCTAGCTTGATCCATCACTCTATTGGAAACTCATGTGGATGGTCCCTTAAACCATTAGCCCTGGGCTAGGGTTTGGTTATGACCAACACATACGGGATCGGTAATGGGAGTTCCCTTGGTCCCATGGCTCAAAAATGGGCAATTTTATGATTAGCATCTTATTGAACTCCAATCCTACCCAAATACCCAATTTAGCCTTTTGCACCCAAACGTTCTCAAAACTACCAAATTTTCCCTAAACCTTAAATTTTCCAAAAAATTCCCAAAATTATCCAAATTCTTAAAGTCTATTTAAAAATCAATTCAAACCATCCCCAAAATTTCCAAAATCCCAAAAATACACCAAAAATACCAAAATGTCCTTTATACCCCAAAAATTCCAAAAATTCTCAAAATCTCCAAAATCATTCCAAATGTCACCAAAATCAAATTAAACCACTCCTTTGAGCCCAATTTGACCAAATTGACCCTTTATGACCAAAATCCCCAAATTGCCCCTAATTGCATAAATTCCCCAATTCACCCCCAATTTACACCATTCAATATCATCCAATTTCAATTCTAAATAAAAATTTTTCATATTCAATCCCAATTGCAACCATAACCAAGCCCAATTGAACTAAATCTCAAGCCTAAGTCCAATTCCAATCTCAAAAACCTATATTTGCCCCAAAATCCAAAATCTCCCAAATTGAACATCATAACTCCACAATTTCCACCCAATTGATATCTAAAACTCTTCATCACCATTTTTGGGACCAATTTGAACCTTCAATTAACCCAAATCCAAACCCAACTCTAGCCCAAATGCCCCAAAATTAACCATAAGCCAAAAACCATAAGCTAAGTTCCACTAAATTGAACCCCCAAATTAATTCAAAATAACCCAATTCCTTTTTAAACTTCTCATGAAAATCATCCAGATCAAATTGATCAATCACTTGACAAAATTATTAGCTCAATTCTAACCTAGACCCAAGTCCAAACCAAAATCCCAAATTTGAACCCAAACCCCAAACTTGACCAAACCCATTCAAATGGACCAAATGATGGTTACCACAGCTAGTATTTGGACCCTATGAACTGAGCTAGATCCACCTAGCTCACCCTACATGAGCCATTGACCAAGGGTTCTCCAAATTAGGGGGTTTCCTTCCTAAAATGACTAACCAAATATCTTTGCCACCAAACATCAAACCTTACTGAAAATCACCATTAAGCTTCCTCTGCCTCCCGTGATCACCCTAGCCATCGCCCTTGTCCTTGTCGGCCAGTCTAGAAACCGAAAAACTTCAAAATCAAGAGGTCCCCATTGCCAAAACCCAAATTTAAAACTCCTTGACTTGTCTCATTCCCATTGGACATTGGAGCTTCTCTTTCGTCCACCTAAGCTGACTTTTGCACCCTCTGGCCAACTCTCTTGAAGCCTTCAGCTCTTCTATTTAAATCACCCCCCTCCATGACCAAAGTTAGAGAGTGCACATTTCCTTGGGACATAATCCCGTACTTAATGCTTATGCACAGTATAACAATAGTTTTGATGATATTTTTTCACTTATATTTCCTTATTTTGTGACAAAACAAAAAACTTGATTCTGAAGAAAAATAAGAATTTAACTTTTTAATTTATATATATTTATATTGGGATACTA
>NW_018251451.1:16852-21105 GCF_001263595.1 Phalaenopsis equestris | reverse complement strand
ATATAATAATAGTTTTGAAAATCATTTTAATAAAAGAAATTTAAGTATTAAAAATAAAAGTCTAAATTATCTAAATTTTTCAAAAATACAATTTTTCTTAATAAAGTTAGTCACTTATATTAATCATTTTCTATACTAAAAATTTTTAACTTAAAGTTTTTCTTCATTACTTAAAATTTTAACTAAATTTTCTTACTCATTTCTAAAATCAAATTTTACTTCCTAATATAACTTCATATACATAATCAATTTTTCTTTGAAAATCAAATTCACTTGTAGTACATTTGAGAACAAATAAAATTCTAGTTTTGAAAATATTTTTCATCCCCCTTAACATAAATTTTTAATAGATTAAACAGTTTAACATCAGATAATTATATAGGTAAGAAATGAAAATTGAAATAACATGCTAACAGAAATTTTTACATCCTAATTATACAAGTATAAAACTTAAGACAGGAGTAAAATTAATTTTGATCAAATTTTCTAATATTTTATTTTAGTTTAACATGCATAAATTCAAATAGACTTCTAAACAGTGGGTATAAAAGCAAACAAAACACTAACATGATAAAAGAAAAATACAGAGCAACAGTTTCTGAATTTCAAGTTTAAGATCTAAGTTAGCAAGATTTTCTACCTTATAACATATATGAAATTAAGCTAAGTTCTAAACTTAGCTAAATCACAATACTAAGCACAAAACAACAGTTACTACCCTAAAATTTAAAAATAAAATATTAACTACCACAAACGTCATAATAGTAATAAAACATAAAAGTCCAAAACACAAGATAGTCCAAAACAACACACAGATGCAAATGTAGCAAGCTTAGACCACATAGTTCACATCATATTACAATCATAAAATTAATCTCCCAGCTCGACTCTTCATCCTCAGAATCACCACTGTACCATTTTTATGCAAGCTCATAATCAGGATATCGAGGATATGGAGGATATTGCACTCCTGGTTAACTTCTAATCAGGTTTTCCAAAGATGAGTGAAATTTCTCTTTATAATCACACTTCCTTCTATTATAACTTTAGTATGATCTGCAAAATGCTCTAAATTTTGTACCTTATCAGCGGTAAAATTGATATTATCTATCATCTTCTACAATAACTCATCCTAAGTCTTGGTATCACCTCTAGATGTACAAGCACGAGAAGTAGATGGTCGTGATGAAGATGCAGCGGACATCTCTAATCCATATCTTATGGAAAATCCTCCTCTCCAGCCAAAAATCAAATGCTCGGAATATGTCTTCACATTCACCTTCGTAATGGGCTTTAGAGGTAACAGAACTTCCCCCAACTATCATACTTCACTCCAGCCTGCTCGCATAATGAAAATATCAAGGAAGCAAATCTCATACCTGCAGTAGTAGCAGCTGTAGTTGAATTTGATGATCGTGTGATAGATCAAAGCCCCAATGTTGATGGGCCTTCCCTCCTAAATACAATAATTCAATGTTGCTTTCTCTCTGGTCACTTCACTGAGATGATTGGTTGGAAGCAGACGAGCATAAATGAAATAGTGCCAGGCTTTTGAAGGTGTACATAACTTTGAAGTTGGGAAATTTACTCTCCTCTCATTGGTAATTTTCCGAAGACCGCTCCCAGTAGTCAAATATGAAATAATCTCATCTAACTCCGCTTCACTAGGACTATAATTTGCATAAAAACATAAAGCCTCCGGTCGTAGGTGGTAAAAACAAGTGATTACCTCTGGTGGAGTAAAAGGTACCAACTTCCCTCTAACTATAACTTGATCGTCTTCAGCCTCTGGGAGATTTGCATAAAACTCCCTCGCAATAGAAATCACTGTGACAGCAGAGAAGCAACAGAACTATTCCCACTATCGGCGGACTATCAGGTCTTCTACCTCTCCACCTGGACTCTTGTAACATCGCTCTTGAATCAATTTTTGTCACTGCAGAGCGTCACTATATCGATCTTGAGCTTTTGAACTGACAAATTTGCTCGAATCAAATGGACTCTTTCCTCTGCTCAAGCTTTTGAACTGACATTCTTTGCCATTCTATAAATTTGATAAATTCCAAAAATAACTTTAAAAATCAAGTTTAAATCACTAAACTAAACTTCCAAAAGCACTAACTAAACTTCCCAAACAATTTCCATAGATTTTTCTTCACTTTTCACCATGAATAGTAAATTTTTGAAATCTTCCAAATGTGCTTAAAATATATGGTGAAAATCCAAAATTTTTGCATAGAAGTAAAGCTCTTACCTTAAGGAACTTGGATCTAGCAAATCTCACTCAATTCCACCAAAAAATCTTCAAATTCCACTTGCCCTAGCCCTCAAAATTGCAAACTTGAGTTGGGGAAGACGATAGGAGGCGCTAAAAATGGTAATTTCATACATAAAATTCACTTTTAACCATTTGTGAACCAATTTTCGTGAACTGCTGCTTAAGCACGGGTAAGTGGCGCTTAGGCGTCTGCCTCTCGGGTTGGCTCACGCTTAAGCACGAGATGTGGTGCTTAGGTGCGAGTGCATAAGTTTTAAAATTTTCAATTGTAAGTAAAATGCACTATTAGCCTAAGTAAACCTCCTCTAAATGGTCTCATAGCACTTAAATGACTATTTTTACTTCCTATAACTCCCTTCTCTCTTAAAATTCTCCATAATAATTAATTCAATTCGAGGCTAAACATAACACAAATTTTCACAAAAATAAACTTATATTAATTCACAAACAGGTACAAACACTTTTAACACTTATTTCTCTTTCCAAATAGTCTTGGATGAGAAAATTTTCCTAAGCACAAAACACTTAACACACATTTACAATTAAACACATAAGTGCCCCAAACACTAAACACAAGACATAAACACTAACAAACTTAGAAACATGACTCCAAACACAAAATTCCTAACACTTAACTTAATGTCACTCTTCATTAGAAGGAATGAATTCTTGTGTTTCTGTAGTCTCTCCAAGAATATAGAGTTGATAAAACGGATAATGGTGAGAGCTCTAATACTATCATCTTCGATACACTTTTTCTTAAGGAACATCGCCTTATCCGCTTCCTCTACATAACTGGTATGACTTAATTGCATCTTAAGTTGCCACCCAATATATTCTAGATGAGCATGCAATTCAAGCACCTTAGTCTCTAATAAAGATATAGTATTCTCCATCTTGTTGATCTTCTCTGATATCCCTTCAATACTAACAGCTAAGAAACCGTTATACAGCTCCTGTGCACTTTGACTAATGAACTTCTTCCTTCTTCTTCAAATCTATCTCTCATGAAGACATTTTCTCTAAATCTCTCTCTTTTTTAGAATTTTAGGGATAAAATCAATCCGGGGTGAAATTCCTTCACAAACCCCTTCTATTTATAGGCCTAATTCCCCCTCATAACTTCTAGGCACGACTAGAAACTGCCAAGACACGTTTATTCCAACAAAATTGCAGTTACACCTTATAGAAATCAAAATTTGCACATGTGATTAAATTTCTGCACTTAAGCGCCAGATCTGGCACTTAAGTGCCAGTGCACATTTTTTCACCTATCAACTTAACGTCCAAATTTTCATTCTAACATGTCTAGGTCACTAAATAAATACTAAAAATCATTACTAGCACATAATAAACTTAAAAATACTACCCCAAATTTCTTAATCAGGATCAAAACAACAATCAAAGCAAAAACACACTAATAACTATGGGTTGCCTCCTACAAAGCACTTGGTTTTATGTCGTTAGTCTGACGTAACAAGTGCTCATTCTGGTTGACCCAACATCATTCCATCATTATATTTATGCTGATCCCCTATATAATAAGGTTTTAGTCTATGTCTATTCAATTTAAAAATTTTCTCAGAATTATGATCTTTAATATCCACAGCTCCATTAGGATAAACTTTTATCACAAAAAATGGGCCCATCCGCCTAGACTTAAGTTTGCCTGGAAATAATCTTAACCTTGCATTATATAGCTAAGCTTGTTGTCCTGACTGAAAATTTTTAGTAAGAATCTTTCGATTATGCCACATTTTCATCTTTTCTTTATAAATCTTAGCACTCTAATAAGATTCATTCCTTATCTCTTGAAGCTCATTTAATTGTAACAATCTTTTCTCACCAACATCTTTTAAATTATAATTGAACTCTTTAATAGCCCAATATGCTTTATGCTCAAGTTCAACTGGTAAGTGACAAGCTTTTCCAAATATTAGCTTATATGGGGACATTCCTATAGGAGTTCTGTATG
>NW_018251451.1:13575-15165 GCF_001263595.1 Phalaenopsis equestris | reverse complement strand
ATAAAGACTTCAATCCCTTTTTCAATTAAATCACAAAAAATTACCATCATATATCTTTGAAATGTAGCAGGGGCATTACATACACCAAATGACATTTTTCTAAAAGCAAAAGTACCATAAGAACTGTTAAATGTTGTTTTCTCTTAATCCTTAGAAGATATTTGAATTTGGTGATAACCGGTATATCCATCCAGAAAACAAACGTATTTGTGCCCAGCAAGTCTCTCCAGCATTTGATCTAGAAAGGGTAGTGGAAAATGATCTTTCCTAGTGGAAAAATTTAATATTCTATAATCAATGCATATCCACCACCCTGTAACTTGTCTAGTAGGTATTAACTCATTATGCTCATTCACAATTACAGTTACTCCTCCTTTCTTAGGAACACAGTGAATTAGACTAACCCATGCACTATCTGAAATATGGTAGATAATTCCAACATCTAACCACTTTAAAATTTCTTTCTTAATAACCTCTTTCATAATAGGATTTAATATCCTTTGTGGATCGGCCCTGAGTTTGCAGTTTTCTTCCAGATTAATTCTATGCAAATAAATTGAAGGACTGATTCCTTTAATATCAGCAATTGTCCATCTAAAGACTTTCTAAAATTTTTTCAAAATTTTCATCAGCTTTTAAAGTAGAGGAATCACCTAAAAAGCATATTTTAAATGTTCAGGAAGTAACTTCAACTCAAGTTCTGGAGGTTTTTCAAAAGATGGACAAAATGATTTATCTTTGTCTATCGTGTCCAAAATTTCAAAACTTTCTTGAACATAACATGAATCTTCCTTAAAAAGGTTTACACATTGATCTAATTCATCTTCTTGCACGTGTTTTAAATCTTTTTCTTTAGATTTTTCTTCGTAAGTAGTCTTGAAATGACATTCGCTCAGATATCTTATAACATTAATTCTATAACATTCATCATCTTTACCTTTTGTAGAGTATTTTATTGACTTTAAAATGTTAAAAGTAATAATTTGATCATTGACGCACATTGTTAATTCCCCTTTCTCGACATATATCTTTGATATTTTTGTGGCTAGGAAATGTCTCCATAAAATGATAGGTATCTCTTTATCTTCCTCCATATATAACATAATGAAATCAATAGGAAAGATAAATTGATCCACTTTCACTAGGAAATCTTCTATAACTCATTTATGATAAGTTATTGAACGACCTGCTAACTGTAGAGTTACAGTAGTAGAGTTATTTCTCCTAATCCCCATCTGTTAAATATTGATAATGACATAAGGTTAATGATTGCACTTAAATCACATAAAGCTTTACCATAAAATTTGTCTCCTATTGCACAAGGAATTGTAAAGTTGGCAGGATCTTTAAGCTTTTCAGGGAGTTTCTTCTGCAATATAACACTGCCTCCTCACTAAGTGCAATAATCTCGTTACCTTTAAATTTCCTTTTTTTGTTAAGAATATCCTTCATAAACTTGACATAGCTTGACATTTGTTCTAAGGCTTCAGCAAATGGAATATTGATTGTAAGCTTCTTAAATATTTCCAAAAATTTTGAAAAATTGCTTATCCAACTTCTGTTGTCGAAGTCTCTGAGGAAATGGAGGTG
>NW_018251451.1:11039-12445 GCF_001263595.1 Phalaenopsis equestris | reverse complement strand
ATTTGATACAATTTGGATAATAGCAGGTTTAAGCTCAAATGAATTAGCCACTATAGTAGGTTTTTGAACACTACAATGAAGTTCATCTACAATATGGTTGGCATAATCTCTTAAAGGTCTAAACTCTTGATGAATTTCATCATTTTGATCATTTTGGTCTGCCATTTATGTAATTTTTTTGGATTTTTCAAGATTTTTAATTTTTTTGGTTTTTCTGATTTTTCTAACAGTTCTCTCTAATTTAGAATCGTAGGGCACTAGTCCTTCAGAACCCGAACTACGCATACACTAACATAAAATTAAATAAAACTAAACACACACAAAATAAAATAAAATAACTTGAAGTTTAAAAAATACTTTCTAAAAATAGAAAATTGCTTTTAAACTAATAAATCTTTTACAATTTTCACTTCACTACCCCAGTAATGACGCCAAAAACTTCATCTCGAAACTGCTTATATGCAACAGTATAACAATAATTCTAATTATATTTTTTAACTTTTATTTCCTTATTTTGCAACAAAACCAAAAAACTTGATCTTGAAGAAAAATAAGAATTTAACTTTTAATTTATATATATTGGGATAGTATGCAAGTATACATATTGTTATCAAGTAATATAGAAATTTTTGATTAAGATCTGAATATCGAACCCACATGAAAGATATGCAACATGCACTTTGTGAAAAACTTTCTATTTTTAAAAAGAAAATTATTTAAACTAAAGGCGTTTTTGCAGTAAAGAAATTTCAAATATTTTTGGTAATTTTAATATTTTGACAAAAACAAAAAAAACTTAGATAACTTGAGTTTTTGTAGAAGAAAAGCACTAAATATGAAAATATCTTTCTCCTTATCATGAATCAAAAATAAGTATAGGAATTCTATTGTGGAAGTATGCATATTGTGTTGTGTCAAATAGGATCAAAAGATGCTATAAAGAATATTGGTTAATTTAAAGTTTGAATAGTTCTGAAGACCAGCTAGGCAGGGAAGAAACCAGCTCTCACTCTAGAGTTCCCTCGATTCCCTCCACCCGAGGGCTAACATCTTGTATCAGAAACTAAGATAATAAACCTAGTTGGGGGCAAAGTTGGGGGGCTTTAACCTGTCATTTTAAATTCCTCTAACTCTACACCCTTCAATGGATATTTCCTTATTTATTTGTACTATTTGCACTTAATCATATGAACTACATTCTCATTCATACAATCTCATGTGATTTTTTCCAATTGTTGACTAAGAAAATACCAGCCCGGTTCGTACATGTTCTCACAACAAATTTTAACATCTGAATTGGCCAAATCAAGAAGAAAATGAAATACATGGATTTAAATCATCACAACTTCTTCCAACATTAAAGATCAATACTCTCCATAACTTCCATCCAACACTTAATTACTTAT
>NW_018251451.1:7636-10905 GCF_001263595.1 Phalaenopsis equestris | reverse complement strand
AAAGATAAAAACTTATCTCAAGTCCTCCGCCAAACTCTTGAAGTTCCTTTGAATTTCTTCTCTTTTACAACACTCTCAATATAAAACTAAAATAAAAAGGATAAATATGTGGTGCTTGAAAATCACTCCAACTAACTGCCAATTTCAGAACTTTCAAAACTTTCCCAACACTTTTAGGACCCCTTTCAAAGTTTCAATCTTCCTTCTCTTACAATTCTCCAAAAGGTTTCTTGGTATCTCTTCAAAATGTGTCTTAATTTCATGTATTTCCCCAAGATATGCATCCTTTCGCAATAATTTTCTTCCATGGTGGTTGTAACCACCTATTAAGTCAATATGTGTCTCAAATATCTCTTCAAAAATTGCAAAAACAAAATTTACTCATCCAATTACAGCCACTGACGCTTAAGCACGGGGCCTCTAGTGCTTACGTGCAACCTTCTCTGTTTATCCGGCGCTTAAGCGCCGGATTTGGCGCTTAGGCGCCAAAACACTTTTGCACATTTTTCACCTATTTGCTCCAAATTTAATCTTTTTTCACTTCTTTAAGCATTTTTCATCTTTTTACCTGTACCTAAAAGAAAAAGAAAAACACAAAAATATCTTCCATTAAAGCACAATATCTCAAAAATAGGTATAAAAATGTGTCTAAAAACACTATATATTTTAGAAGTATCAGTGGTTTATGGTGAAAATTTTGAATTTATAGAGTAAAAGGCTATTCTCGGGTCGAGGGCACCGTCGGCGCCCATGCCAGCGCCGTCAGTGCTGAAGGCATAAAAATTCTATTTTTCAATTTTTTCAATTTTCAATTTCCTTTCAATTTTCTCCAAAATTTTTATAGTATTTTTAAACACAAATTTTTATGTCACAACAATTCACAAACCAACATTTTCACAAACAATCATTTTCAGAAATAACAACAAACTAACTTTTATGTATAAAGAACAATTTTACAAACACATTTTTCTAATCACACTTTCACACATACTAAGCATACTAAATTATAAATCAGCATTGAAATCAAGCCATAATACTAAACGTTGACACAAAACTATACACACAATCAAAGTTCAGAATTCTAAAGCAAAGCAAACTAAATAAAATCCACACAGTTACATTAAGTACATAAGTTTTTTAAAATAGTAGAGAGAGTCCAAATTCTTTAATTATGCTGCCTCATCTTCAGTGCTTTCTCCTCCTCTGATATCTCCCATTGACTAGTAATGAACGTACAAATTGTAGAAGGGTTGATACACGAATTGATCAGTCAAATTTTCCTCGATCCATCTTTTTTCTTTAAACAACCGCTCTAATCTTGCTTTGAATGTTCCAGTATGATCAAAATTCTCTTTCATCCTCCAATCTAGGTGATCGAAATGGTGCTTAAGATCTTCTATTACATTCATAATACTCTGAAGTTCTCTTTCAATTTTCTTCAATTTCTTTTCCACAGCAAGTGAACTTTCAACTGTTGGTGGCATCAATGGAGTTGAAGCATGTGATGAATGATCCAAGATAGTATCTAATGCCTCATTTTCATTCCCGACATAACTATCATCAATAGGAGTCATGGGCTCTCAAGGTAATAAAACTTTTTTCCCAACTTTCATATGGAACTTGAGATTGACTGCAATGTAGGAAATTTGTGGAAGGATGCCCAAGTCCATATATTGGCTCATTCATGATAATACCCATAACATAACATATTTAAATATGATAGATCCTATATCAATGGGTTTTTCCATTTGAATGCAATAATTTAAAATAGCACTTTCTTTGGTGACTCTTCTAATTTTCATGGTAGGGAGTAATTTTGCAGAAATGAAGAAATGCCACTACTTTGATATTGGATTAAGCAATGAAGAAGAGAAACTAACATACCTTCATCTCGCATTTTCCAAATATAACTTTAATCCATTAGAAAATTATAGACATCTTGCAACAAATCTCTTGTAGTGATAAAATTTGTATAATGATAGATTGGAACGTATTCTATCATATACGACTCATTGATTCACACAGAAGTAAATGGTATGGCTCGTACGAAGACACCTCCTTGAGTAATTCCATGTAAATTGGCATATAATTCCTTCACTACGGGTACAACAACTATAGCGGTTACAACAACTGTAGCGGTAGTGTAGCACAAAACTTCCCATTGCCTTTGTACAATAATTTTATCAATCAGAAAACTTGGATTGATCAATCCGTGATTGACAAAGTCTCTCTCCTTGATAAGCCTCTTCTTTAAAATAACTTTGTCGTATAATCTTTGCGCGTCAAAATTGATAAACTTTCTTCTATTGAAAACTCCATACCTAGAAGTATTTCTGGAATGGCATGGAAGTATTTCTAGAATTGGAGGCCATGAAATTCGAAAATAGGAAGTTTCCAGTCGTCCAAGGTAGATTTTATGACTTTAAAAACTCCTCCCGGTGGTTATTACAGAGTGAAATCCCACCAAATTTCACCAAAAATCATGAAAAATCGTAAAACTGCTCTCAGCGCACTTTGGTACCTCTATGGGCGCCGTCGGCGCCAGTGGCCAAAAATTGCAACTTTATGTTTTCAATTAATTTCATTCTAAATTTTTCTCTAATACCAATATTTGTCTTAATTTATAATATATAAATTTTTTCTAATATATAAAGACTTATCAAACAAAATAAGAATATATAGATATATATATATATTTATATATGGTTGCCTCCCATAAAGCGCTTGGTTTAACATCGTCAGCCTGACATACCATTTGGTTAGTTGGGTTGACTTAACATTAAAATTTCTTTAAATTGTGGTATGTTCCCTTCAGAATAATGTTTCAATCAATGCTCATTAACTTTAAATATCTTTCAAGTGTTAGGATCTTTAATAACAACAGTTCCGTAATGATAAACTTTAATCAATTTAAATGATCCTAACCATCTAGGTTTCAGTTTTTCTGGAAATAATCTCAATCTTGTATTATATAATAAAACTTCTTGTCCAGGTTCAAACTTTGTTTAAATAATCTTTTGATCATGCTATATTTTTATTTTTTCTTTATAGATTTTTCCATTATCATAGGCTTCATTTCTAATCTCCTCAAGTTCATTGAGTTGCAATAATCTTTTCACACCAGCATCCTTTAAATTAAAATTAAATTCTTTAATAGCCCAAAATGCTTTATGCTCTAAATCTACTAGTAAGTGGCATGTTTTTCCAAAACTAAGTCTTGGGGATATTCTTATTGGAGTTATATAAGCCGTTACGTATTCCCATAATGC
>NW_018251451.1:0-7618 GCF_001263595.1 Phalaenopsis equestris | reverse complement strand
AATATCTAATCTAGCAGACCAATTAATCTAGCAGACCAATCTAATTTATAAGCATTTACAGCTTTTTCTAAAATTTGTTTAATTTCATGATTTGATATCTCTATTAGATCGCTAGTCTTAGGATGATTAGCAATAGAGAATCTATGCATAATATCATATTTCTTAATCAGTTTTTTGATTCTCTTATTTCTAAAATGAGATCCTCCATCAGTAATAATTACTCTCAACATTCCATATCTTGTATAAATATTTTTAATTAAAAATTTAGAAACACTCTGAGCATCACATCTAGGTACAACAATAGCTCCAATCCATTTGGACATATAATCAACAACAAGCAATATATATAAATTCTCAAATGAAGGCATAAATGGTCCCATAAAATATAATCCCCACACATAAAAAATTTCAACTTCTAATGTGTAATTTAGAAGCCTTTCATTTCTTCTAGAAATATTTCTTGCTCATTGACATCGATTGCACGTTTTAATATATTCATTAACATCTCTAAAAAGAGTAGGCCAATAAAATCCTGGTTGCAAAATTTTTTTATACGCAGTTCTATTTGTTCAAAAATGTCCTCCAAATTCAAAATCATGGCATCTTTAAATTATCTGTTGAGTTTCCTTATAAGGCACACACCTTTTAATAATTAGATCCTTACATTGTTTATGTAGATATGAGTCATCCAAAAAATAGAACTTTGAATAATGTATAAATTTCCTTAATTGTGGATTTTTGATATCAGGTGCTAAAATATCAATTAAAATATAATTTACTATATGAGCATACCACGGTACATTCATTTCATCAATACTATATAATTGTTCATCAGGGAAATTATTTAAATTTTCATTTACAAAATTAGTTAATATTTCTATTTCTATTCTAGACAAATGATCAGCTATTTGATTATCATTTCCCTTTTTATCAACTACGGTAAAATTAAAATTTGCAATAGAAGTATCCATCTAATTAATCATGGTTTAGCATCCTTCTTTTCCATCAAGTATTCAATAGTAGAATAATCTGTATGCACTATACATTTAGTTCCAATTAAGTAAGTTCTAAATTTATCAAAGGCATAAACAACATCGAATAACTAATAACTCTCTTTCAATAGTAGTATAATTAATTTGAGCTTCATTTAGAGTCTTACTAGCATAATATATAACTTTAAAAACTCTATCGTGCATTTGTCCTAAAACAACCCTAATAACATAATCACTAGCATCGCACATTGTTGCGAATGGTTTCTCCCAGTTACAATTAGGTGGTACTATTATAGGTGCAGTGATTAATTTTTCTTTCAATAGTTCAAATGCTTTTATGCATTCCTCATTAAAATTAAATTTCGTGTCCTTTTCTAAAAGTTGGTATAATGACTTAGTTATTTTAGAAAAAATTTTTATGTAACGTCTGTAGAAACCATCATGTCCTAAAAAGCTTCTTACACCTTTAACATTAGTTGGAGGTGGTAATTTTTCAAAAAACTTGAATTTTGCAGGATCTACTTCCATTCCAATTTCAAAAATTTTATGCCGAAGTACAATTCCTCCTGCAACCATTAATTGATATTTTTCCTAATTTAGTATTATGTTGAGTTTTCCACATAATTCCAGAACTTTTTCTTAATTATTTAAACATATTTCAAATGAAGTTCCAAATACCAAAAAATCATTAATAAACACTTCCATTCCATGTTCAATAAAATTGCTAAAGATTGACATCATACATCTTTGAAATGTTGCAGGTGCATTGCATAGTCCAAAAGACATTCTACGAAAAGCAAATGTTCCATATGGGCTAGTAAATGTTGTCTTTTCTTGATCCTCTAGAGAAATTAGAATTTGGTAATAACCGGTATATCCATCTAAAAATCAATAATATTTGTTCTCAGCTAATCTATCCAAATATCCAAAATTTGGTCTAGAAAAGGTAAAGGAAAGTGATCTTTTCTGGTGGCCATTTTTAATTTCGTATAATCTATACAAATTTGTCAACCAGTAACTTGTCTTATTGGTATTAATTCATTTTTCTCATTTTCATCAACAGTGACTCCTCTTTTCTTCGGAACACAGTGAATTGGAATTACACAAGCAATGTATGAAATAAGATATATAATTCCAGCATCTAGCCATTTTAAAATTTCTTTTTTAACAACTTCTTTCATTATTGGGTTTAATTTCCTATGAGGATCAACTTTAGGTTCATATTGTTCATCTAATAGAATTTTGTGCATACAAATAGAAGGAATAATTTCTTTAATATATGCTAAAATCCATCCAAAAGCCTTTTTATATTTTTAATATCTCTATTAATTTTTGTTTTTGAATTTCTGTTAATTTAGAAGATAGAATAACAGACAATGTAGATGACTCTTCTAAAAACACATATTTTAAATAGGCAGGTATTATTTTCAGTTCAAGTTCAGATGGTTTAACCCTTGAAGGAATAAGATTTGTTTTATCATTTTCCAACAAGTCGAAAGTATAACTCCTTTTGGATAAGTTATTGATTGATCAGCTAACTGAAAAGTTACAATAGTTGGGGAAATTTCTCCTAAATCTAATTATTCAAAGATCAATAAAGGAATAAGATTGATACTCGCTCCTAAATCACATAAATCTTTTCTAAAAAACTTTTCACCAATAGCACAAGGTATAGTAAAACTACCAGGATCTTTTATTTTTTCTAGAAGCTTTTTCTGAATAATAGCACTACACTCTTCACTGAGTGTAACGGTCTCATGATCTGTAAACTCTCTTTTCCTGTTTAGTATATCCTTCATAAATTTCACATAACTTGGAATTTGTTTTAAAGCTTTAATAAAAGGAATGTTTATCGCTAACTTCTTAAGGATTTCTAAAAAATTTGTAATTTTTTTATCTTTATTCTTCTGCTTCAGTCTTCAAGGAAACGGAGGTAATGATTTTTATAAAGGACCTCGTGTTTGTTCATTTTTATTTTGGTCACTTTTCATTGCTTATTTCTCTTCATTAACTTCAATTTCTCTTTGGATCCTTGTTTCAACTTCTTTTCCACTTCGTAATTGAATAGCTTTAATTTGCTCCTAATTTTAATCTTTTGGATTAACTTCCACCGCACTCGGAAGAATTCTAGAAGGTATGTTACTGAGTGCAGTAGTAATATGTCCTAATTGATTTTCAATACTTCTAATAACAACCCCTTGATTCTGTATTTGATTTCCCAGGGTAACATTACTTCTTCCATTTTCAACTTGTCAACTTCTAATCTTTAACTTGTGGTTATGATTAGAGTTAAATCCAGGAGGATAATAAGGTCGATAACTAGGATTTTCTTAGCTGTTCAAATTTCTGGAGGGACTCACTGAATTGTTATAATTATTCCAACTAAAATTAGGGTAATTTTTCCATCTAGGATTATAAAAATTTTAATAGGGATTGTTATTTTGATTATTTATAGCATTTAAAGTTTCATAAGATGATTGAGTGTCAATGATCTGTCCTAGTGAATTTTCCTCTAATATTGGGGGTATTCACTCCTACTTGATCAATCTTCTTTGAAATAGCAGAAATTTGAGATGTTAAAGTAGCCATTGCATCAGAATCATGAATACTAGCTACTCTCTTAGGATTTACCCTTTCAGAGGGCCATTGAAAATTGTTAGTAGTCATCTCTTCAATTAAAGAGTATGCTTCATCAAAAGGTTTTGACATTAGTGATCCACCAACAACAACATCTATAATAGATCTAAGTGATCCTACTAATTCATTATAAAATGTTTGAATTATTAACCAATTTGGTAGAGCATAGTGTGGACATTTTCAAAGAAGAACTTTAAATCTTTCCCAAGCTTCATATATCGATTCCCCTTCAAACTAACAAAAAGATGTAATGTCATTTCTAAGATTAGCCGTTTTTTATGGTAGAAAATATTTAGCAAGGAATTTCTGTGCTAAATCATGCCAAGTTCTAATAGATCTAGATGATATGCTAATGAATTTAACCAAGCCTTAGCTTTATCCCTTAATGAAAAAAGAAAAAGTCTAAGTCTAACAACATCATTAGACACTCCGTCATATCTAAAAGTAGCACAAATTTCAAGAAAACTAGCAAGATGTCAGTTTGGATCTTCAGCAGGTGTTCCTCCAAACCGATTATTTTGTATCATTTGGATAATAGCAGGTTTAAGCTCAAATGAATTAGCAGCAATATCAGGATTTTGAATAGTCAAGTGAAGTTCATCTGCTGTCAGATTAGCATAATCTTTTAAATGTCTTTGTCAATTTTTATTTATTTGATTATCTAAATTATTTGCCATTTTGTTTAAATTTTTAATTTATTTTTGTTATTTTTGAATTTTTTTAATAGTACGCTTTAATTCTGAATCGTAAGGTACTAAACCTTCAGATCCAATAATTCGCATAAACAAATATAATAAGCAAAGAAAAATTTCTTAAAAATAATTCTTGAATAAAAATATGTTTTCTTTTTGGATTTTTGAATTTTTCTAATTTTTTTTTGATTTTTTATATAATTATCCCTAAATTCCTAATTTAACAAATCTGCTTATTTTACCGTTACTTTGCCCGACAACGGTGCCAAAAACTTGATCTCGAGAAAATATAGTCGTGTAAAAATTATATAGTTGACTCCACTATACAACAATGCCAAAAGCTTGATGCAATATTTCATGATTTAGAAATTTGAGCAATTAATATTTGAATTCTACGCAAGTATACGTATCACAATCAAATAATAAAGGACTTTCTATTTAAGCCCCAAATATCGATCCCATGGGGAAGGTTTAAATTTGAAATGATAAATTTACTAGAAAATTCATAAAAATTCAATACAAAATTACTGTCACTAATTTTGAATTTTGAGATATTATCAGAACTAAATTATTTAACTAATAACAAAACTGAAATACAAAGTTTAATCCCCAATTCGGTCTTAGTGATGAAGATTTCTTATGTGAAAAAACATCTTTCTCACTACAATGAGATTTTGATAAAATGAGATGAGATAAATGGTTCAATTATGTATTGTGCCAAATAGGAGCAGTTTTAATTTTCTACCCAGATACAGTGTTATAAAAAATCATTGGCTAATCCCAAGTTTAGTCCCTAAATCCGTGCCAAGGCTAGGAGGAGACTGAATCCCACTTCAGAGCTCCCACTTCCATTCACCTGAAGGCTAACTCTCACTAGTTCTTAAACACTAAGACCGAATTGGGGATTTTAGTCTGTCACCTTAAAGGTTCTCCAATTCTACACCCTATTTATTTGCACTTAATTTCATGAAAGAAGTTCTCCTTCATTGAATCAAATGTGATCCTCAATCTATTGTAGAACTCATACTACATTTCCCGGATCATATGTTTCAAAACATATTTTAACAATTCAATTGACCAGATCAAAAAGTAAATTAAGTTTGGAGTTGAATAATCATCACATTTTATTTTATATTTTAATCTTGGTACATCCATATTATCTCTTCATTTCACCATATCTCAGAGTAGGGAGAAAGATAAAAGTAAACTACTCAGACTTTATGAGAAAGATACAACAAAACACAAATTTTATATATAATAGAAAGTTCATACAACACTAATAAACAAACAACACTTATCTGAAACTCTTTCTCAAAGCAAATCCCTTGTAGCCTCTTCTAGAAAATTAAAGAAGAAGAAATCGCTCACTTTTTTCCTTCTTCAACACTCTTAGAGAACAGTTCACACTTAATCTCACCACAAAACTATAAATTATAAGAAGAATGGACTTTAAATGGTTGTGAAATGAAAAATGAAGGAATTTGTTATGTGTAGAAAGTTGAATGGAGGAGATGAAATGGCAGGAAGAGTCTGGAAGAGTCAAAAAGAGTTTTTTTGTTTATCAATTTCGGCCCCAAATAATTCCTAGAGTCGGTTCTCCAATAGGTGCCTCCAAAAATTCTTCAAAATGCGTCCAGATTCATCGAATCTTCTAGAAATTAGGGTTAAACCGACATTGGCGTTGTCCTGCAATTAAATTTGTCCTCTCTGTCAAACGACGCCGTGCTGCTTCTTGCGCCGTTGGCACTGAACAAATTTCAACTTCTTCATTTTTTCTCCAAATTTCATTCTTTTTGCTTCTTTTTACTTTTAGTACTAAAATTCAACAACCTGCAAGAAAACATAAAAATACCTTCCATTAAAGTGCAATGTCACCAAAAAAGAGTATAAAATATGGGTCTAAAAATGCATTATTTTTGGTGTATCAGTAGGTTCCTGTGGTCAAAGGACTCTTAGAAAAATATAAATCATGTTTAAATATTTATGTAAATTACTTTAGTTAATTACACCCTAAAAACTCACTAAAATTAAAATGAATGAAATAGTATTTAAAAATTAACAAAAATAATTCCACACTGTAAATAATTACCATTTTAAATCATTGTAAAAATTTGAAATTTATTTGAATTAGTTTGAGCACTAAAGTCTATTTTCTAAGTAAAATGATATTTTAGAATTAAAATAATTATAATAAATTAACTATGATTAGGAAAACCATGAAAAATTGCTTTCTGATTTCCTTGTGATCAGAGGCACTTAGGAAAAATTAAAATTATTTTGAAATAAATAGTTCAATTTTTAGCTATATTTTGAATTAAAAATAATTTAAAATAATAAAAATTGCAAATAAATATGAAAATGACCAAAATTGTTCTTAATTGTTCTCTGATCACTGAGGACTCATTAAATTATTTTTCTTAATTTTTCTAATTTAGTTATAGATTTTTAAGGGCTAAACATGTATATTTTTAAATTTTTTTTATTAAAATAATTGTAGTAAATGAAATAAAAATTACAAAATTGAAAAGTTTGTTTTTCTAAGATTTTTGGACTTAGAGAGATTTAAGAAAAGTATAGAAATTAAAATATAATTTCTTTTTAAATAATCATTAAACCTCCTAAATAATTACAATAATTAAAATATAATTTTAAAAATTATGAAATTTTGTCCAAGTGGTTAGATTTAGGTGAACCTCTAATAATTTTCTCCTGACCAAAACCTTACTTTGATTAAATAAATAAATTAACATTATAAATCCTATTTTTTGAGCAAAAATAGTTATATATAAATTAAATAAAAAATTAAAAAAAATCACATTTTCTCCTCTGATATTTTAATTGACCCATGAGTGGGGTAGCATAACAATTTCAAAGTCATTTAAGTTATATTAGACGAGTTATGAAGCCCTAAGGGCAAAATGGTATTTTTGAATTTTGATTCTTTAATTAAAATTTAGGATCAACCAAAAGAGTAAATGGGTAATGAATGATCATAATCAACTCTTTTAGATGATTGAAACATAAAGGGTTTAAGTAGTAGAAAACAATTCATCACTATTTACCATAAGGTTAATGTTGTAATTTCTTGAATTATTATGATTTAAAAGTTAAACTAATTGAGTGATCTTAAGGAGAGGGGTCTAATTTTAAAAGATCATAATACACTAATTAAAACCTCTAGTTAATGGTTAGATTATAACACAATATTTGATCAGAATTAAACTCACTTAAATTAACATCCTTAAAGTTATAAATCTGCTGGTTTACACATAAAATTTTAGGGGCTTAGTAGTGAGC
>NW_018251450.1:14480-22987 GCF_001263595.1 Phalaenopsis equestris | reverse complement strand
TCTCTCTCCCACCTAATCTTTCATCTTCACAATCAGTCTCTCTTTCTCTCACTCTCTCTCCCTCCCTCTCTCACACACTCCCCTCTCATGTTCTCGCACATTTATTTTCTCCCTCCCTCTCCCTCACACTCCCCTCTCATGTTCTCTCACATTTCGTTTCTCCCTCCTTCACTCCCTCCCTCTACCATCCCTCTCTAGAGCACTTCCCTAGAGCGAGCACTCTTACTCTTCTCTCTCTTCTTTCTCTCACTCTGCCTATCTCTCACACTCTTTATCTCTCTCACTATCATTAGAAGGGTGAGAAAGTGTAAGGGACAAGGCCTATCTCTCTTCCTCAGTATCTCCTCTTTCTAGTTCTCTCTCGCTCTCTCACTTTCCCTCACTCTATCCTTTTCTCCCTTCCCTTCACTCTGCCTATCTCACTCTATCTCTCTCGCTTTTCTTTCTTTCACTCTCTCTCTCTCACTTGCTCATCTCTCTCTCACTCTCTCAATTTCTTTGTCTCTCTCCTGATCACATTCTACATCTCTCTACATAGTGACTCTTTTCTCTCTCCCCCTCTTTGTTATACCCTATTTTCACTCTCTCATTCTCTCTCTCTCTACCACTCTTTCTCTTACTCATCTCTTCTCTTCTCCCCTTCACTCTACCCTCCCTCCTTCCCCCTATTTTAAACCCCCCTTTTTGAAACCCTACCATTCTCTCAGTTCTTTATCACTCTCTTTATCTCTCTCTTTCTCTCTACCTTTCTCCTTCTCTGATAGAATCTCTTGATCTCCTTCTCCCTCTCCATCCATCACTCCACTCCCTTGATAATAAAAGAGAGAGATGAGAGAGATAGTGGGGGGTGAGAGAAAAACAGTGTGAGAGATAAACTGATAGAGAGCATGAGTGATAGAGAGGGAGGGATAGATAGAGAATGAGAGAGTGTGTGAGAGAAAGTGTGAGAGAGAGATATCTTGGTGTATTCTCTATCTTACCTCACTATCTCACTTGCAATCACTCTTGATATCACGCTCCATTTATTCTCTCTCTCACTCTCTCAAGGTACCTCTCTCTCTCTCTTACAATTAAGGTAGAGAGAGGGAAGTAAAGAGAAAGTGGGTGATGTTCCTCTGTAGTGAGTGAGTGAGTGAGTGAGTGAAGGAGAGAGAGAGTGAGTGAGAGAAATAATGGGAAGGAGGGAGATAACAAGGAGTGAGAGAAAGAGAGAAAAAGTTAGGTTGGTCCAATCTCTCTCATGTTCTCCTTCCCTCTTTTTCTCTTTTCTCTCTTTCTCACTCTCACTACATTTCTCACTACATTTCACTCCATTTCACTCTTGATATCTTCTCTCTCGTCCCCTCTCTATTCTCCTACTTGCTCTCTCCCTCTCTCACTCCCATTATAAGAGACAAGCGTACAATAGTGTAATCAAGAGAGAAAGAGGAGAAAAGGGAGAGGGAGAGGAAGAGTGAGAGAGAGAAAGAGAAAGTGAGAGAGGTTGGAGTATAAAGATAAGAATGTGTGTGGCAGAGGGATTGAGAACTAATTCTACCCTCTCATGATCTCTCTTTTATAATATCTCATTCTCTATTCTCTTTTTTATCTATCTTCACTCTTTCAAATTATTAGGTCTCTCTTCTCATCTCTTTCAATTTGATAGAGAGAAAGAGAAATTAAGATTGACCTAGAAGCAATGTAGTGTAAGAGAGAGGGAGAAAAAGAGAGAGAGAGAGAAGGGGGAGAGAGTGAGAGAGAGGAACATATTAGAGGAAGCATAAGAGGGACAAAGGCAAAAAATTAAGAGAGAGAGAAAGAGATGGGATAGGAGGGATGGAGGGACATCATTTATCATTCTCTCACTAAGACTCTCCCACATTCCCTCATTCACTTCCTCTCTTTCTTCTCTCTCTCTTGGGCTCTCTCTCTTCCTCTTTTGTTCTCACACACTCTCTATCTTTTACTATGTCATTATCTATCACTCCCTTACCCATGTGATTATCTCTCTCCCTCTCTTCTTTATCACTATATCTCTCACTTTCTTCTACTCTATCCCTTCTCTTCTATCCCTTCTGCTCTATCCCTTCTCTCTCTTATCTATCTCACTTTCTTCTCGCTCTCACCCTGACTCTCCCTCCCTCTCTTCATCCTTCTCTCTCACTCTTTTATCTCTCTTCTTCATCATTACGAGAGAGAGAGAGAGAGATGGACTTGAACTGCACTTTCTTTTAACCATCAACATCACTTTCTCTCCTCTCTCCTACTCTCTAAGACAAAGAAAGAGAGAAAGAGAAAAATAGGAGAGAGAGACAAAGCGAGCATCCCTCCTCTCTCTCGCATTATCTATCAGTCTCCTTCTCTCACACTTAAACACTTGCGCTCTATCTTTACCTAACTTTATCTCTCTTCTCCTCATCAGAGAGATAATCAGAGAGATAGATATTAAGTGAAAGAGATAGAGTGAGAGCTATCCCTCCTTAATTCCATCTCTCATCCCTCGTCTCCTCTCTTTCTCTCTATCGAATTATCTTTCCCTCTCCCTTTACATATCCATATCTTTGTATTTTTTCTGAGGAAAAGAGTGAGAGAAAGAGCTTTCCCTTCATCTTTCTCTCTTTTAATCTCATTGTCTTTCCCACTCTCTCCCTCTCACATTTTCTTTCTTTTTCTCTCACGACTTTCCTTCTTCTAATTTTTCCTATCCTTCCCTCACAATTGCTCTTACTGTGATAGAAAGAAGTTAGAGAAAGAGAGAGAAAAATAAAGTAGGAAAAAAAGGAATGATTGAGGGAGAAAAAACGTGAGGGAGAGAGGAAGAGATGAAAAGATTGAGAGAGGAAATGAGATAGAGAGACGATACAGAGAGGGAGGGAGAAGGAGGGAGAGGGGGAGGGAGGGAGGGAGAGAAGGAGAGTGAGGGGGAAGTGAGAGAGAGGTTAGTGATAGAGAGATGAACGATAGCAAATAGATAGAGACAGAAGAAGTGATAGTGAGAGGAATGAGAGAGAGATAAAGAGAGTTAGAGAGGGTGGGGAGGGAGTGTGAGATAACGCAATGAGAAAAAGAGCTAGAGAGAAGGGCAAGGGACATGAAGCAAGAGATAGAGAAAGAAAAAGTGTGTATGTGAGACAAAGAGGGAGGAGAGAGGGAATGGAGGGAGAGAAAGAGAGAATGAGAATGAGAAAAAGGGTGGAAGTAAATGAGATTTGGGAGGAAGAGTGATAGCGAAGAGTTAGGGATGGGGAGGTCTAAAACTATCAACCTGTCTTTACCTTCCCTCCCTCCCTCTCTACCACACTTTGTACTTCTTCATTACTCTTTTTCTTTCTCCTACTTAATCTCTCTTTCCTTATCTCTCTTACTACTACTCTTTTCCTCTCTCTCACTCTCTCTTTCTCTCATTATGTATCTTTCTCTTTGTTAAGAGTGCAAGAGAGATGGAGATAGGGTGAGATAGAGACCTTGAGAAAAAATAAAGGTATTAGGATATAAGGAGGGGAAAGATAGAGCAATAAAGAAGAGCTAGAGATAGAGAGAGTTAGAGAAGAGAGAGAGTGAGAGTAAGAAAAAGGGAGTGGTAAAGAGAGTGAGACAGAAAAAATTAGAGTTAGAATTTGAGAGTAAATGGAGAGGGTTGGAAAGATGGTGGGAGAGGACAAGGAGCAGAAAAAGAGGAAGAGAGGGGAGGAAGGGAGCGAGAGTGTGTGTGAACTCTCTGATTATCTATCTAACTCTCTCTCCTACTCTCTCCCTCAGAAGGAAGGGAAGGAGAAAGAGGAAGGGAGGGAGGGTGGAAGAGGGAATGAGGGAGATAGCTGAAGAGAGGAGAGATAAAGTGAGGTGAAGAGAGAGAGAGAGCAAGAGTGCAAGAGTGAGAGAAGGAGTGATAGATAATGAGAGAGAGAAGTGGGATGCACTCTTTTTCTCCTTCTCTCTCTCTCACCTCTTTTTCTCTTGATCTCTTTCTCGCTGTTGTTAGAGAGGAGTGAGGGAGAGAAAGAGGTGTTGATAATGAAAGAGAGTGAAAATGAGGTCTATCTCTCTCTCTTTCTTAGTGATGAAGAAGAGAAAGATAAAAAGAGAGAGAGGGGGATGAAGAGAGGGAGGGAGAGTAAGAGTGAGAGGGAGATAAAGTAAGTCAGATAGAAAAGTTAGGAAACTGCAGAGTGGGAAAAAGTGAGGGATACAGTGATAAAGAAGAGAGGGAGGAATATTCATTGTGGAGAGGTGAGAGATAAAAAAATAGGTGAGAGAAATAGATAAAGAGGTAGTAAGAAGGGAGAGAAAGTGTAAGAGAGAGAGATAAAGAGAGAGCCCTAGAAAGGGAGGACAGAGAGAGCAATTGAGTATGGAATGAGGGAGAGTGGTAGTGAGAGAGAATGAGAAGTGTTTTCCCTCCTATCCCCTCTCTATCTATCTCTCTCTCTCCATTTATATCCTTGTCCCTCTCCTGTTATCTCTATTCTTTGTTCTCTCTCACTTTCCCTCCCTCTCTCTCCCTTGCTCCCTCTCTCTCACACTCCCTCGCCTCTCTCTCACTCTTAAAATCATTTCTCTCTGTCTCATTGGAAGATAGATCTTATAATTTGAGAGAGAGAAGATAGGTAGAGAAATGAGAGATTATAAAAGAAAGAGAGTGAAAGAGAGTAGAATGAGTTCTCACCCTCTAACTATCTCTCACACACTCCCACTCTGACCCTCACACACATATTCTTCTCTCTGTAGCCCACCCTCTCTCAGTTTCTCTGATGTTATAAGAAAAACCAAGGGGAAAAGATGGAAATCACATGAGATACATGAAACACAAGAAATCGTATGAAACACAAGACATGAAACACAAGAAATCGTCCAAAAACTGGAGCAAACCAACTGAAAGGATGGGTAGAACCTAGCGATAAGAATAGATTGTTGGAGATAAACCTTGACCCAATGCTCAACTCAAACAAGAACATTGTTACAATTGTTGATGCTACAAACAGGGTGGAAATCCATTTGATAAGTTGGGGAAGAACTTTTTGGAAGGTGGCAAGGAAGATTGATTGGATTTCTAAGGGAAACCATAGGAATGCAATCAAATGCAAATTTTTGCCCAAATAAAAGCCATCCCTTTCTCATTTGACTTAAAGCCTAATTATAGGCTAGGGATTACAAGAAAAAGAAGATAAAATATCTTCTAGAAGAGAAAAAAAAGGAAAATTACGTTAAGTTGGCATGCACGCTATTATTAAACTGCAAGAATAAGAAGAAATATTCAGCCATAATAATAAGACTCCTTTATCCTTGGGCTTGGATTAAGTTAAGAAATCTTCATGGCTCTTTCTCCTTAGACCCCCATGAATTGGATTAAGTCGCTTCTTCAAACCTCTTTGCACGAAATCTAGTAATTGGCTCATATGGAACTTGAATTGAACCTTCTCTTGAAGTTGTGCCATTGATATCCATGCAATCATTTGCATCATTCCCCTCCTCTTGAAAAGGATTTATCCACAAATCAATACCTGCATTAGAAGGACATAAATCAGTAACATTGACAGTGGCACTCACATTTTTCTTGCCTAGTAGATAAGTGATCTACGAAAATCTGTTTGATAAGTTGGGGAAAAGCTCCTTAGAAGGTGGCGAGGAAGATTGGTTGGATTTCAATGGGAAACCGTGGGATTGCAATCAGATGCAAATTTTTGCCCAAATAAAAGCCATCCCATTTTCATTTGGCATACAACCTAATTATGGGCTAAGGATTACAAGAAAAATAAGATAAAATATCTTCTAGAAGAAAAAAAACAAATGAAAATTACGTCAAGTTGGCATGAAAGCCATTATTAAACTGCAAGAATAAGACGAAATATCTAGCCTCTAATATAACTCCTTTATCCTTGGGCTTGGATTAAGTTAAGAAATCTTTGTGGCTCTTTCTCTTTAGACCCCCATGATTTGGCTTGAGTCCAAGCTTCTAGGGCAAATGCATTAAGATCTTCTTCAAACCTCTTTGCATGACATCTAGTAATTGGCCCACAATGAACTTGAATTGAACCTTCTCTTAAAGTTCTGTCATTAATATCCATGCAATCATTTGCATCATTCCCTGCCTCTTGAAAAAGATTTATCCTCAAGTCAGTACCTGCATTAAAAGGACATAAATCAGTAACATTGAAAGTGGCACTCACATTATGCTTACCTAGTAGATCAAGCTAGTAAGCATTGTAGTTGATATGCTCAAGCACTTGGAAAGGACCATTTTCTCTTGGAAGTAGTTTGGAATTTCTTTTTTCTGGAAATATTTTCCTTCTCATGTGTAACCAAACCCATATCCAGGTTCGAAGATCATTTTGTGATGCTCCTTATTGGCATGCTTTTCATCTTGCTTTGTACTTTGCTCAATATTGTGTTATGCTATCTCATGTATTTGCTTTACAAACTCAACATTTTTCTTAAACAATTTCAAAAGGTTAAAATTTAGTAGTCCATCTTTATCACGCTCTTTCTTTCTCCTCTATCTTTCCACCATTTCTCTCTCTCTTGAGTGAGTAAGAGAGTGTGAGAGGTAGAGAGTGAGAACTCATTCCACCCATTCATGATTTTCCTTTTACAATCTCTCATTCTCTATTCTCCTTTCTATTTATAATCTCTCTGTCAAATTATCAGGTCTCTCTCCCCATCTCTTTCAATGAGACAAAGAGAAAGAGATAATAAGAGTAACAGCAAGGTAGTGTGATAGAGGGAGCAAGAGAGAGAGAGAAAGAGAATAGGGGTAGGTAGGGAGGGACGAAGATATAAATGAAGAGAGAGATATATTTGGTTTAAAAGGGATGGAGGGAGATCATTTATTATTCTCTTACTACCACTCTCCCCCATTCTTTTACTCACTTCCTCTCTCTCTCCTCCCTCTCATGGGCTCTCTATCTCTCTCTTTCTCTTTTCCTCTCACTCTTTCTCTCCCTCTTATACTATGTCTTCATCTATCTCTCTCTTACCAATTTCTTTATGACTATATCTCTCACTTTCTTCCACTCTAGCCCTAATTTCTTCTCTCTCACTTGCTCTATCTCCATCTCATCCTGACTCTCCCTCTCTCTCTTCTTCATCATTATGAAAGAGTGAGGATTGACTTAATTTGTACTCTCTTTCATACCATCAACACGTCTTTCTCTCCCTTTCTCCTTTTCTCTAATAAGAGAGAGAATTAGAGAATAAGAAAAATAGGAGAGAGAGAGGGAGAGACAAAAAGAGCAACCCTCTTCTCTGTTGCATTATCTATCAGCCTCCTTCTCTCACTCTCAAACACATGCTCTCAATCTTTTCCTCACATTTTCTCTCTCTTTTCCTCATCAAAGAGATAAAGATAATAAGAGAAAGATTAAGTGAGAGAGATAGAGTGAGAGCTATCAGTGAGACTTCATTCCAGCTCTCATCCTCTCTCTCTTTCTCCCTCACCCTCTTGCTCTACCTCACATTTATCTGTCTTACTCTTTCTTTCTAGTCTCTCTCTCCCTCCCTTTTGCACTTTCTCTTCTTTTCTCTCTAATCTCATTCTCTTGTACTTTATCTTCTATCTCACTCTTTCTCTCTCCCTCTCCTTCTTTTTTTCACTCTCTTCTCTCTCCCTTGCTCTCTTTCTCTCTCACTCTTTATCTATCTATTTATCTATCTTTTTCTCTCTCTCTCTTCTTGTCTCTCTTTCTTTCTTGCACTCTTTTTTCTATCTATCCTCCTTTTCTCTCACTCTCTCTCACACTCTATCTCCTTATCTCGCTCCCTCTACTCTCTCCCAATTTCTCTCTCACAAACTCTCATTTTTCTCTCTCTTACTATCTATCTCTCTCATTCCCTCCATCTCTCTCTCTCCTCTAGCTCTCTCTACCTCTCACTCTTTATTTTCATCTATGTTTTCAAAAAGAGTCAAAGAGAGCATTGTGACAGAGAGAGAGAGAGAAAAAGAGCACAAGTGAAGAGAGAAAAAGAGCTCTCACATTATCTCTCTCCCTCTTTCATTTCCCATCTCTCTTTATATTTCTTTGTCTCTCCATATATGTCACCTCTCACTCTCTTTCTCCCACTTTACCCTCTTCTCTCCTCTCTCTCTCTCCACTCTTTTACCCACTTGCTCTCTGCTCTCACTATTCTCTTTCTCTCCCTTCTATCTCTTTCTCCCTCTTACCTCTCATCCTATTCTCTATCCCCATCTCCCGCTCTCTCTTTCTCCCTCATTCTTGCTCCCTCCCTCCCCCCCCCTCTTTTTTCTTCTCTCTATTATGTATCCCTCTTCTAACCCCTCCTTCACTTCTCTCTCTTCTCTCACTCTCTCCTTTCTCCATCTATTTACACTCTCTCTCCCCAACTCTTTGAATGGAAAGAGAGATAAATGACTGAGAGAGTGATATAGAGAGAGAATGAGAGATGATGGGGGCATGAAAGAAGAGTATGAGAGGGGAGGGAGAGAGCAAGTGTGAGAGTAAGGAAGAGCGACGAAGAATTAGAGAGAGATGGGGAGAGAGAATAGAGAGGGAGAGAGAAAGAGTGGGAGAGTG
>NW_018251450.1:13569-14470 GCF_001263595.1 Phalaenopsis equestris | reverse complement strand
TAGGGAGGGAGTGATGGCGAGAGAGAGAGAGGTGGATGAAATGTGGGAGGGAAAGAGAGAGAGGAGAAAGATAAAGAGTCAGGGAGAAGAGTGAGGGAAAAAGATTGATAAGAATAGAGAGGGAGTTAGAGGGATGCATGGAAGGGAGAGTGAGAGAGGGTAATATAGAAAGAGAGAGATAAGAGAGAGACAAAGAAAAAGTAAGATACATAATAAGAGAAAAGGAGGGGAGAGAGAATGTGTGCGAGTGAGTGAGAGAGCGAAAGGGAGAGAGAAGACAGAGAGAGCAAATGGAGGGAGAGAGGGAGAAAGAGACTGAGTGGCAGTGGGAGAAAGGTAGAGAGAGAAAGGGACTTAATGAGGAAAAAAGGTTGAGTGATAGTGATGACAAAAGAGGGAGATAGAGAGAAATAGAGATTGCTCTCTTTGCCTTTTAAGTCTTCTTTTTCTCATGCTCAAACTCACTTTTTATCTCACACTCCCTTTTTCTTGATCTTCTATATTTTCACAATCTCTTGGATTTTCTATATCTCTTTATCATGTTTCCTTACTTCTAACACTCTCTTCTATATCTTTTTATATCTTCCTCTCACTTTCTCTTCTTTTGCTCTCTTTATCTCTCTCAGTCTCTCTATCTCTCACTCCTCCCGCTATTGCTCTCTCCTCCACTCCCCCTAGCGTATTTCACTTTTTAACTCATCAATCTCTCCCTTAAACTCTCTCTTTCTTTTTTTTCTCATTATCTCACTTGTAGCCTTTCTCCCTCCCTCACTCATTTCATCTCCTCGCCTATCCTCCTCTCTCTCAATCCTTTACGTGCTCTCTTTACGTCTCTATTTCTACCTCTCTCGCTGTCTCTCACTCTTCATCTCCCTCTAGCTCTCCATATCTCAATCAATAT
>NW_018251450.1:11273-13416 GCF_001263595.1 Phalaenopsis equestris | reverse complement strand
TCCTCTCACTTTAATTCTCTCCCACATGGACTCTCTCTTTATTTCTTCCAACCAAGATCCCAGAATTCTCTTATTTTTTCTCTCCCTCTTCTCTCTATCTCTCCTACCTCTTCTCTCTTGGCTCTCTTGCATTCTCTATCCATCTCCCTCCTCTTTCACTCTCTCACTCTTGCTCTCTCCCTCCTCTCACATTCTTCTCTGACAGTCACCCCATTCCTCCCTCAGTCACTTCCCCTTTCTCTCTCATTATTCTCATTCTTTGTCTTTCTCTCATTCTATATTTGTCACTCTCTCTCTCAATCTTTCTATTCCCTCTCAACTCTTCTCCTCTTTTTCTCTATCTCTCTCATTCATTCTCTCCTGCCCTATGTTGCAGTAAACCTCTCTCTCCCCTCTCTCCTTTCCTCCCAACATATTTCTCTGCCTTCTCTTTTCTCTCTCACTCTCTCTATCTTTTACGTTCTCTCTTGCTTTCTCTCTTACTCTATATCTCAATCTCTTTCTCCCTCCTTGTCCCTTGACCTTCTCTTTCACATTCTCACTATGCTCCATCTCTCTCATTCTCCTTCGTTTACCCTGATCTCTCAATCTTTATCCTTCCTTTTCTCTCTTGGTCTCTTTAGCAAGATGTGGGGAGAGAGTGAGAGAAATAAAGAGAGATGGAGCAAGAGGGAGAAAGAGATCTAGACTTCTTTCTCTGCTCTATCTATCTCTCTGTCTTTTCCCCTTTCTCTCTCACCCACACTCTCTCTGTTGCTCTAGCTTTCCCACCTCTCATTACTCTCTCTATCTCAATAGCTCTCTTTCACAGTCACATTCTACCTCTGCTTACCTCCCTCCCTTATTGACTCATTTCTGTCTCCATCCGATCTCCTCTCCCTATCTTCCTTCTCTCAAATCCTCTCTTTTTCTCTCTAACACCCTCCCCATCAGTTGCCCTTCTCTCTCACATTCTCTATCTTCCCCATCTCCCTCTCTCTCTCTCTTTCTCAGGTTCTCCCTTTCTATTTATCTTTCTCTCGATCTTCTTTTCTGTCTCTTTTTTCGTATCATAGAAAGAGGAGATGAGAAATAAAACAAACAAGAGATTAGTTTCTCTGTAACTCTCTCCTTCTCTACCTCTTTATTTATTCTCTCCTTCACTCATTCTCTCCTTATTCTCTCCTTCACTCACTCTCTCTCTCACTCTCTACTTTTTGAGAGAGATATATTGAGAAAGAAAGTGATAGTGTGAGATATGGAGAAATACAAAGGGGGGAGTAAAGATGGAAGATGAGAAAAAAGGACCTAGAGAGTAAGAGCAAAATAGAGTGAGAGAGAGAGATAGGAGAGAGCAATAGTCAAGTTGGGAGAGCGATTTCTTTCTTTCAATTTTTATCTTTTTGACTCATAGGGAGAGAGAGTTTGAGTGGGAGAGAAATGGATGGTTGTGGAGAGGGAGGGAGAGAGAGTGAGTAAGAGGGAGAGTCGAGAGAGAAAGTGGAGGAATTTAGAAGAGAAGAGAGATTATCACCCTCTTCTTCCCCTATCGTCTCTCCCTCCCCCTCTCTCTCACTCATTGTCCCTCCATCCATCCCTATCCCTCTGTTTACCTTACTCTCTCTATAAGTGTGACAATAAAAAAAGAGAGAGTGTGCGAGAAAGATAATGAGCAAGAATGACTGTTTGGTAGAAGAGGGAGAGTGACAAAGAATAGGAGAGAGTGGGTGGAGAATTGAACAAGAGGGGGAGCTCTTTATTCCTCTCTCTCTTTCTCTCACATGCACAGACTACTCTCCCTCTTTCAACTCTTTTTATCCTCACCCATCTCTTTCTAAGTCTCTCCATTGCTCTCTCTCTCTTTTCTTATTTAACTCTTACCCACACTAATTCTCTCACACTCTTGCTCTCTACCTCACACTCACTCTCAAATACAGGTATTCTCTCTCTCTTGTTTTCTATCACACCCACCCTCCCTCCTTCCCTTCTCTCTCTCCCTCTCTCTGCTCCCTCATTCCTTTCTCATGCTCTCTCTCTCACTTTATCTCTCTATCTCTAGCTTTATCTCCCTCTTAGCCTCACTCCCCTTTTAACTCTCTCCCACTCTAAATCTCTCTTGAACTCTTCCTCTCTCTCTTCTCTTCCAATCTCTCACTTTCTCTTC
>NW_018251450.1:2988-11117 GCF_001263595.1 Phalaenopsis equestris | reverse complement strand
ATCTCTCTCATGTTCTATTTTTTGTAATTTTTAATTATCTTCACTTTCTATCTCTTCTCTCTCATTTTCACAAACATTCTCTCTCTCAAACTATCAACATTTCACAACATTTCACTCTCTCTCACTCTGGATTTCTCTCTCATCTAGAGTGGAATGAGAGAATGAGAGATTTCTCTCTCTCTGAAACTATCAACTATCTCCCCTTCTATATTCTCTCTCCCTCACTATTTATCTCTCATCTCTCTTTTCCTCTCACTTAACTCTTTATCACTCGCTCACTCTCTCTTCTTTTCCCTCACTCGCTCTTTCTCTCTCAATATCTTTCTCCCTCAAAAGAGTGTGTGAAAGAGAGAGAGAGTGACATAGAGGAGAGGGTGGGGGGAGGTAGAGATAGGTAGAGAGAATAGAGGTATCACTCTCTAACATGACTCTCTCTTCATATCTCTCTCAAAATATCAACCGATCTTTTTGTCCCAATCTCTCCCATTCCCTCTCTTTAAGAGAAAAATAGAAGGTCAGAGAAGACAAAAAGATATGAAAGAGGGAGAGAGAAATAAAGAGCTCCTCTTCTTTAATTCTCCTCCCATTCTCTCTCATTCTTTGACGCTCTCTCTTCTCTCACTCTCTCTCATTCTCTCTCTCATTTTCACATTCTCACTCAGAGAAAGTGATAACAAGATCATTGGAGGAACAGAGAGGGAGGGAGGGATATTGAGAGAGATAAAAAGGGGGAGAGGAGATGAGGGAAGAAGAGGGTGAGATATTTCTTCTCATATTATCTCTCTACTCACTCTCTCCGACTCTCACTTCCTTATTCATTTCTTCCCCTCCCTTTCTCTAACTCTCACTTCCTTGCTTAATCATTTCTTCCCCTTCCTCTCTCTGCACCCTCTTATATCTCTCTCCCTCTCAAACTCTCCTTCCCTATGAGATAGAAAAAGAAGAGATGAGAGACAAAATTCTCTCTCCTACTCTAACTTATGCTCTCACAATAGATAAGGAGAGAGAGGGATAGGGGGAGAGAGAAAAAATAGATAAAGCAGGAGAAGAGGAGAGATGGTGAGAGAGAGATCAAGCAGGAGAAGGGGAGAGATAGTGAGAGAGAGATCACTCTCTCCCATTCATTCTTTATCTCATGTCCTCTGTTTCTTTGATATTTAAAGTGGAAGAGAAATAAATATATAGTTAGAATTCAGTGTGGGTAAGAAAAGCAAGAGACTGAGAGGAGAGGGGGGAACAAAAAGTGAGTTAGGAGACATGAAGAGAAGAGAGAGAAGAGAGAACAGATAGATAAAGTGAGGGTTAGAGAGAGAGTTACGGATAGAGAAATGGAGAGTGAGGGAGAGTGACAAGGAAGGAGAAATAGGGAGAGTAAGAGAGAGAAGAAAGTTGGAATGAATAGGATGAGAGACTGGTAGGTAGAAAAACTAGATAGAGCAGGAGAAGGAAAGAGTTAGTGAGAGAGAAATTGCTCTCTCTCAATCTTTCTTTATCTCATCTCTTCTCTTTCTATGATAGAATAAGTGGAAGATAAATAATCAGATAGTTGAAAATGAGTTTGTGTAAAAAAGTGCAAGAGATGGAGGCGAGAGAGGGGGAACAAAAAGAGAGACAGGAAGAGAAGAGAGAGAAGAGAGGGAAAGACAGGGATAAGGAGAGAGTTAAGGAGGTAGAGAAAAGCGAGATGGGGAAAGAGAGATGGGGAGAGTAAGAGAGTGAAGAAAGTTGGAATGAATGAGGATGAGAGGGAGAGAGGGAGGGGAACATAAGGAGAGTGAGAGGGAATTAAAGATAGAGAGAGTTAATATAATGAGAGATAATGATAGATAATGAGGTAGAGAGAGTGAAAGATGGAGAGGAAAAGAGAACGAGGGGGGGAGGGAGATATCAAAAGTGAGGGAGCGAAAGAGAGTGAAAGAGAGAACAACAATAAAATGATAAAATGATTCAGAGGAAGAGATGTAAGAGAGATATATGGGGAGGGAGAGGTTAAGAAAGAGAGAAGAGAGGAGAGGAGAGAATGATATCAAGAGTGAGAGAGATAGAACAAGAGAGAATGAGAAAAAAAGGGAGAAAATGAGAGAGATAGAGAGGGAGAATTAAAGTGAGGGATAGAGAGAGGTATAGAAAGAAAGAGGGAGATAGAGAGAGCTAAAAAGTGAAAGGGAGGGTGGGAGCAAGATTTAGATAGCGAGAGAGTAAGAGAAAAGGAGGAATGAAATACAATGAGAATGGGATAGATAAAGAGAGAATGAGTGAGAGAGAAGTTAGGGATGAAGAGATAGAAGGGAACATTAAAGAGAATGAAAATGAAAGATTTAGAGAAAGGGAGAGAGAGATTTGTTTGCTAGAGAAAAAGAGAATGAGAGATAGAGAGAGCGAGAAAGAGAAACAACTGAGGGATTGGGAGAGAAAGAGACAACATGAGAGAGAATGAGAACAAGAGATAAAGTGGGAGGGAGAAATACGTAGAGAGATAGAATCATTAGAGAGAAGTGAGCCACAAGAAGAGGTAGAGCAATTTTCTTTCTTTTATTCTCTCCCCCTCACTTCGATACCTCTGGAGAACATCTTTGTTAATTCTCTCTCTCTCTCTCGCTCACTCATTCTCTATCATGTTCCTACTTCTAAATCATGCTCTCTCTCACTCTCTCTCACTTTCTCTTACTATCCCTCTCCATCTCTCTCCTCCTAAGTTCTCATGCTTTATCTTTCTAAATGTCTCTTCCACTCTTATTTTCTCTCACTCTCTATCCCTCCCTATCCTCCTATCTCTTTCTTGCTTCTCTTTCCTTCTCTACCTCTAGCCCTTTTTTCTTACCTTCTCTCTTTGTTTCTCTTGTCTCTCATTATTTCTATAATTTATCTCTTTTTTACCATCTTCTCTCTCTCCCACCTAATTTTTCACCTTCACAATCACTCTCTCTTTATCTCATCCCTCTCTTACACACTCCCCTCTCATGTTCTCTCACATTTCTTTTCTCCCTCTTCCCCTCCCTCCCTCTACCGTCCCTCGCTTAAATCTCTTCTTTCTCTCACTCCGCCTATCTCTCTCTCACCCTTTATCTCTCTCACTATCATTAGAAGGGTGAGAATGTGAAAGGGACAAAGCCTATCTCTCTTCCTCATTTTTTATCTCCTCACTCTCTCACTTTCCCTCGCTCTATCCCTCTCTCCATTCCCTTCACTCTCCTTATCTCACTCTATCTCTCTCGCTCTTCTTTCTCTCATTCTCTCTCTCTCACTTGCTCATCTCTCTCTCACTCTCTCAATCTCTTTTTCTCTCTCTTGAGCACATTCTACATCTCTATATTGCTCTCTTAGTGACTCTTTTCTCTCTCCCCTATTTGTTATACCCTATTTTCACTCTCTCATTCTCTCTCACTCTCTCTCTAAATCCTCTCTCCCTCTCTATCTCTCCATCTACCTCCCTCTCATTCTCTCATACTCTTTCCATGTCTTTCATTATTCTCTCCCCCATTTCTCTATCTTTCTCTCTTCCTCTCCCAATCTCTCTCTAGCACTCTTTCTCTTACTCATATCTTCTCTTCTCTTTTTCACTCTACCCTCCCTCCATCCCCCTATTTTAAACCCTCCTACTTGAAACCCTCCCTTCTCTCAGTTCTTTATCACTCTCTTTCTCTCTACATTTCTCCTTCGCTGACACACTCTCTTACTCTCCTTCTCCCTCTCCATCCATCACTCCACTCCCTTGATAGTACAAGAGAGAGTTGAGAGAGAGAGTGGGGGAGTGAGACAAAAAGTGTGTGAGAGATAGAATGCGAGATAAAGCTAGAAGAGAGATAGACTGATAGAGAGCATGAGTGATAGAGAGGGAGGGATAGATAGAGAATGAGAGAGTGTGTGAGAGAAAGTGTGAGAGCGAGACATATTGGTGTATTCTCTATCTTACCTCACTATCTCACTGGCAATCACTCCTGATATCACGATCCATTTATTCTCTCTCTCACTCTCTCAAGCTACCTCTCTCTCTCTCTCTCTCTTTCTTACTATTAAGGTAGAAAGAGGGAAGTAAAGAGAAAGTGGGTGATGCTCCTTTGTAGTCAGTGATTGAATGTGAGAGAGAGAGAGTGAGTGAGAGAAAAAAAAGGAAGGAGGGAGATATCAAAAGTGAGAGAAAGAGAGAAAAAGTTAGGTAGGTCCTATCTCTCTCTCTTGTTCTCCTTCCCTTTTTTTTTCTTTTCTCTCTTTCTCACTCTCACTACATTTCACTCTTGATATGTTTTCTCTCGTCCCCTCTCTATTCTCTCACTTCCTCTCTCCCTCTCTCACTCTCATTATAAGAGACAAGCGTGCAATAGTTTAAGCAAGAGAGAGAGAGAGAGGAGAAGAGGGAGAGTCAAAGAGAGAAAGAGAAAGTGAGAGAGGTTGGGGTATAAAGATAAGAATGTGTGTGGGAGAGGGAGTGTGAGTGATTGAGTGATTGAGTGAGTGAGAGAGTGAAAAAGATAGGGATTGAGAAATAATTCTACCCTCTCATGATCTCTCTTTTATAATCTCTCATTCTCTATTCTCTTTTTTATCTATCTTCACTCTCTCAAATTATTAGGTCTCTCTTCCCATCTCTTCCAATTAGATAGAGAGAAAGAGATATTAAGAGTGACCTAGAAGCGATGTAGTGTGAGAGAGAAAGAGAGAGAGAGAGGGGGGAGAGAGAGTGAGAGAGAAGAACATATTAGAGGAAGCAAGAGAGGGACAAAGGCAGAAAATAGGGAGAGAGAGAAAGAGATGGGATAGGAGGGATGGAGGGAGATCATTTATCATTCTCTCACTAAGACTCTCCCTCATTCCCTCATTCACTTCCTCTCTTTCTCCTCTCTCTCTTGGGCTCTCTCTCTTCCTCTTTTCCTCTCACACACACAGTCTCTCTTTTACTATGTCTTTAACTATCACTCTTAACCCATGTCATTATCTCTCCCCCTCTTCTCCACATCGAATCTCCCTCCCTCTCTTCTTTATCACTGTATCTCTCACTTTCTTCTGCTCTATCTTTTCTCTCTCTTCCTCCCTCTCACCCTGACTCTTCCTCCCTCTCACCCTGACTCTTCCTCCCTCTCTTCATCCTTTTCTCTCTCGCTTTTATCTCTCTCTTCTTCATCATTATGAAAAAGAGAGAGAGAGAGATGGACTTAAATTGCACTCTCTTTTATACCATCAACATCTCTTTCTCTCCTCTCCTTCTCTCTAATAAGAGAGAAAGAGAGAAAGAGAAAAATAGGAGAGAGAGAGAGATGAAGAGAGCATCCCTCCTCTCTCTCACATTATTTATCAGTCTCCTTCTCTCACTCTTAAACACTTGCTCTCTATCTTTACCTTACTTTATCTCTCTCTCTTCTCCTCATCAGAGAGAGAGATAATCAGTGACAGAGATTAAGTGAGAGAGATAGAGTGAGAGCTATCCCTCCTTAATTCTATCTCCCATCCCTCGTTTGATCTTGCTTTCTCTCTTCTAATCTATCAATCAATCTCTCTGCCTCCTTCTCTCTTTCCTTCTCTCTAACATTCTTCTCTACCCCATCTCTCTCATTCTCCTTAGCTCACCCTGATCTCTCAATCATTCTCCTTCTTTTCTCTCGCAGTGTCTTTAGCAAAAGGTGGGCTGAGAGTGAGATAAATAAAGAGAGATGGAGGAAGAGGGAGATAGGGAACATGAGCAAATGAGGGGAGGAGAAGACAAATGCATGAGATAGCAATAAAGAGAATGATGGGGATAAAGCGATTGGGACATATGTAGGAGAGAGGGAGGGGGAGAGGATGAGAGTGGGCAGAGAGGCAGAAAGAGAGTGAAAAAAAAGGAGAGATAACCAGAGGAAGAGACGGAGTGGAGAGTGAGAGAAGAAAAATGACAAGGAGAGATAGATAGAGAGATAGAGTAGAAGATGGAATGAAAGAGAAAGAGAGAGAGTGTGTGTAAAAGGGAATGAGGGATCACTCATCTTACTCTCTTTTTCTTGCTCTTAGTCTCTAACTCTATTCCTCTTGCTCTCTCCCTCTCTCCCTCTTGCTCTCTCAAATTTCTTACTCTTTTTTTATCTCCCTAGGCTTTTTAAACTTGCTCTTTCTCCCTCCCTCACCCTCTCTACCTCTCCCCTCATCTCTCTCTATCTCTCTTTATCTCTCTTCCTCTCTATCCCTCTATTCTCTCCTTCTATCTCTTCTTCTAGCACTCCTTTTTTCTTATTCTATGTGTTTCACTCTTTCTCTCACACTTTGCCTCTCTCTACCTATCTCTTTCTCTCTTCCCTTCTTTTATCTTTCTCCTCTCACTCCTCTCTCACTACCTTTTTGTCCCTCCCTCCCTCTCTCATTTTTTTATCACTCTTCCTCTTCCTCACTATCCTGCTCTCTCTATTTTCTCTCATTCTCACTCTCTATCTTTGTCTCACATTCTCTTTCTTTCTCTCTAGATATATCTCTTTGACACTATATTTTCTCTCTAGCTACCTCACTCTCTCTATCTCCTTTTCTCCTCCACCTCACTCTCTCTTTGTCCCTCCCTCCCTTCTCACTACCTCTTTTTCCCTCCCTCCCTCTCCCATTTTTTTATCAATCTTCCTCTTCCTCACTATCCTGCTCTCTGTCTATTTTCTCTCATTCTCACTCTCTATCTCTGTCTCACTTTCTCTTTCTTTCTCTCTAGATATATCTCTCTCACACTATATTTTCTCTCTAGCTACCTCACTCTCTCTATCTCCTTTTCTCCTCCACCTCACTCTCTCTTTGTCCCTCCCTCCCTTCTCACTACCTCTTTTTCCCTCCCTCCCTCTCCCATTTTTTTATCAATCTTCCTCTTCCTCACTATCCTGCTCTCTGTCTATTTTCTCTCATTCTCACTCTCTATCTCTGTCTTTTCCCTTTACTTACCCTCAAAATTTTTCTCTTTTTCTCAATTTTCTCATTCTCACTCTCTCTCTCACTCTCTCTCCATCTCTTTCTTTTTTTATCACTTTTTTTTTCTTCTCCCACTATTTCTCTACCTCCATCCTATCCTTCTTTTTTCTCCCATCAGTCTCTTTCTCTATATCACACACACTCTCCCTCCCTCTCTTCCTCTTCCTCTTCCTCACTATCCTGCTCTCTCTCTATTTTCTCTCATTCTCAGTCTCTATCTCTGTCTCATCTTCTCTTTCTTTCTCTCTAGATATATCTCTCTCACACTATATTTTTTTTTCTTGCTACCTCACTCTCCTTATCTCCTTTTCTCCTCCACCTCACTCTCTCTTTATATCTCCTTCTCTCTCTCTCCATCTCTCTCTCATTCCAACTCACTCCTCTTCTCTCACTTATCTCATCACACTTTATATTCTCTCTCACACACACACTCTTTTTTTCTCACTGATCTTTTCTCTTTTTCTCTAATGTTCTTTCTTTCACTCTCTTTCCCTTTACTTACCCTCAAATTTTTTCTCTCTTTCTCTCTTTTCTCATTCTCACTCTCTCTCTCACTCTCTCTCCATCTCTTTCTTTTTTATCACTTTTTTTCTTCTCCCACTATTTCTCTACCTCTATCCTATCCTTCTTTCTTCTCCATCAGTCTCTTTCTCTATATCACACAAACTCTCCCTCCCTCCCTTCCTCCCTTTTCTTCCTCTTCCTCTGCTCCTTGTCCTCTCCCACCATCTTTCTAACTCTCTCCACTTACTCTCAGATTCTAACTCTAATTTTCTATATCTCACACACTTTCTCACTCCCTCCCTCTTAGTCCCTCTCTCTATCTCTTCTCTAGCTCTCTCTATCTCACTCGCTTTCTCACTCCCTCCCTCTAGCTCCCTCTCTCTCTTTTTTAGCTCTCTCTATCTCTTGCTTTTGTTTTTTGCTCCCTCTTCCCTTTGCTATATCCTAATCTCTCTATCTTTCTCATAGTCTCTATCTTTCCCTCCCTCTTACTCTCTTAATAAAGAGAAAGCTATAGAATGAGAAAGAGAGGAATAGAGCAAGAGTGGGAGAAAGAAGGAAAAAGAGAGTGTGCATGAGAGAGAGAATGATTAAGAACGAGAGAGAGGGAGGGAAGGTAAAGACAAGTTGAGAGTTTTAGAGAGAGAGAGAGAGGCCCTCCCCATCCCCAATTCTTATCTATCACTCTTTCTCCCCCATCTTTTTACCTCCAC
>NW_018251450.1:0-2900 GCF_001263595.1 Phalaenopsis equestris | reverse complement strand
TCCCTCTCCCTTGCCCTTCTTTAAGCTCTTTCTCTCATTGCATTCTCTCACACTCCCTCTCCCACCCTCTCTCTCTATCCCTTCATACCTCCCTATCTTGTTATCCTTCATCTCTCTATCACCAAAGTCTCTCTCTCTCTCTCCCTCCCTCCCTCCCTCCCTCCCTCATTTTCTATATCATCTCTAGATCTCATTCCCTCTCTCTATCTCTTCCTCTCTCCTTCCCTCCTTTCCTCCCTCCGCTTCCTTTTTTCTCTCTCTCTCTCTTTCTCTATCTTCTTTCTCTCACTAGAGGAGCAATTGTGGGGTAAACAGGGGGAGAGAGGGAGGGAGCGGGACAGAGGTTGATGATAGTGAGATGATAGAGAAAGAAGCATTGAGGAGGGATGGACAGATTCCCTCTCTCTATATATCTTCTCTCTATCTCTTTTTCTCCTTCTCTCTCTCACTCTCCATCCATCTCTCTTCCTCTCTCTCCTCCCTCCCTCTCCCTTTCTCTCCCTCCCTCCCTCACTCTTTTTATATCTACTCTTTATCTCTGTATCTCTTTCTCTCTCCTTCCCTCCTTTCCCCCATCCATCCCTCCTTCATTCTATCTTGATTCAGGTATCTCTCTCACTTTCTTTATCTTCTCTCTCACACAGGGAGAGGAATAGTGAGGTAAAGAGCGGAAAAGCAAGAGGAACGAAACTAAGGGGGAGAAAGAGATAGAGAAAATGAGAGGGAGAGAGTGAGAACGACAATTAGAGTAGAAGAGAGACATATAAAGGGAAATGAAACTTTATTACTTTCTTTTTGCTCATGTCCCTTCCCTCTCTGCTTTCATGCACCTTCCCTCTTTCACTCTATCTTTCTCTCTCATGCACAGACTCTCCCCACCCGCTCTTCTTTCATGACCTTTCCCTCTTTCACCCTATCTTTCTCTTATATGCACAGATTCTCCCTTTCATCCTCTCTATCTCATTTGCTTTCTCTCTCCTTCCCTCAAAAAAATAGAAAGACTGGGAGATAGAGATATAGAGGGAGAGGGAGAGAGAATTTGATAAGAGGAAAGAGGAGGGGGGAGAGAAAAGGTGAGGTAGTTAGAGAAATAAGGGGGGAGACATGTAGAGAGAAATGAGGGATATATTGAGGGGTGAGAGAGATAAAGAGAGAGAGAGGATGGGGATAGAGAGAGAGAATAACGTGAAATGAGAGAAAAAGAAGAGAGAGAGGGAGAGAAGGTAGGATGAAGGAGAAGAGAGGGAGAGAAAAGTGAGAGGAAAAGTCACTCTCTTTGTTGTTAGAAAGGAGAGAGGGAGAGTGAGTGAGACACAATTGGAGACTGGGGAGCGAGATATAGATGGGAGTGTTAAAGAGGTATGGAGAGAAAGAGAAAGGGAACTAGAAGCTAATGAAATTAGAGAGGTTGATGGTATGAGTGGTATGAGTGGTATGAGTGTGTGCATTATCAACTCCATCACTCATTATCTTTTCTCTCTATCTTTCTCTCTCTTTCTCTCTTTATTCCTCCTCTCTTATCTTTCTCTCTCACTCTCTATCTCTTTCTTCTCTCCCTCCCTATCCCCTCTCACTTGCTCGCTATGTTGATCTCTCACTCTCTTTCACATACTCCCTTTGTCTACCCATGCTTCTCTCTCTCATTATTCCACTCTCTCATCCCCAGTCTCTTTACCTCTTATTCTCTCTCCCTCTCTATTGCCTTCTTTCTCTTTATCTACCTCATTCTCCATTGCTTACTCTAATTTACCTCTCTCCCACTCCGTTTCTCTATTTTCTTTAGCTTCATCATTCTCTCTATCTTTCTCTCACTTAATCACTCTCTCTCTCTCATACCATTAAATTATCTCAAATCATTGGCTACTCCCTCCCTCTCTCCTTCTCTGCCTACCTCACTAACTATCCATCTATATCTCTATCTCCTCCCACCATTGTTCTACTCTTACTCTCCCTCTCTCATCTTTCACTCTCTATCTCACACTCACCTCTCTCTTCTATCACCCTCAATCTCTTCCTATCTCTGTATCAATCAAAGGAAGTGATTATCTCTCTTACATTTCACTCTCTCTCTTTTTCATCTTACCCCCTCTTTTTTCATCTTACCTCCTCTCTCCTCTCTCTCTTATTTCTCTCTTGTTTCACAAAATTCTCTCTCTATCACTACCCTATCTAACTCTCATTATCTCACTCTCACCCCTCTAGCTATCCCTCGTCTCTCTCTACGATTTTACCTCTCTCTATTCACTTTCTCTATAACCCTCCCTCATCACCTCTCTTTCTCCCTATCGAATTATCGATCCCTCTCCCTTTACTTCTCCTTATCTTTGTATTTTTTCTGAGGAAAAGAGAGAGAGAAAGTGTTTTCCCTTTATCTTTCTCTCTTTTTATCTCATTGTCTTTCCCACTCTCTCCCTCTCATTTTCTCTTTCTATTTATCTCACTATTTTCCTTCTTCTTACTTTTCCTATCCTTCCCTCACAATTGCTCTTACTGTGATAGAAAGAAGTTAGAGAAAGAGAGAAAAATAAACCAGGAAAGAAAAAGGGAAGGATGGAGGGAGGAAAGATGTGAGGGAGAGAGGAAGAGATGAAGAGATCGAGAGAGGGAATGAGATAGAGAAACGATACAGAGAGAGAGGGAGAGGTAGGGAGAGGGAGAGAGAGGGAGGGAGAGTGGGAGAGTGAGGGGGGAGTGAGAGAGAGGCTGGTGATAGAGCAATGAAGGGTAGAAAAGAGATAGAGAGGGAAGAAGTGATAGTGAGAGGGATGAGAGAGAGATAAACAGAGTTAGAGAGGGTGGGGAGTGAGTGTGAGACAACGCAATGAGAGAAAGAGTTAGAGAGAAGGGCAAGGGACATGGAGCAATAGATAGAGCAAGAAAGAGAGTGTAGGTGAGACAAA
>NW_018251449.1:1234-2081 GCF_001263595.1 Phalaenopsis equestris | reverse complement strand
TCTTAGTTCCTCTGAATCTCTTCTTTTCTTTACAGCACACAAAATTCCTCTTCGAAGTAGCAAGGAGGAAGAAATCTCTCACTTTCCCTCCTCTCTTACAATTTCTCATAGAAATCCTCACAATTGTTACACACTACTTGAACCTCTCTAACCACTAAGCTCTCCAGGACCTTTAGGACTTCTTAATTTTTGGCCAAAATGTTCTTTTAAAGTTGTGGATGAGCTTTCCCAAGAGTTGCCTAAGCATCCCTTCAAAATTTGGCCTTATCCAAAGCTTGAGTAGGCATAACCGTTGATCTCTCCGTCGGCAAGCTTCTCAAGATTTTTTCATGTAGTCTGGGAAAAAACCTCGCCGTTGACAGGGTCGAGGGCGCCGTCGGCAGCCTAGTTCAAATCTTCACATTTTGATCCTTTTCGCTCCAAATTCGATCCTTTCTATATCTTTTTGCTCCAATGACCCTAATTCATCATTCCTGAAACAAAACATCAAAAATACCTTTCTTTAAAGTGCAATATCATTAAAACCAGTATAAAATAGGTATGAAAATCTCAACATATTTTCCTTTGGTCATCAACCTGATATAACCATTGCTTATTCTGGTTGACCCAACATCATTCCATCATTAAGTTTATGTCGATCCCCTATAAAACAAGGTTTCACTCTATGTCCATTAACTTTAAATATTTTCTCAAACTTAAGATCTTTAATATCCACAGCTCCATAAGGATAAACTTTTATCACAACAAATGGGCCGATCCACCTGGACTTAAGTTTGCCTGAAAATAATCTTAACCTTGCATTATATAACAAAACTTGTTGCCCTAGCTGAAAATTTTTAGTAAGAAT
>NW_018251449.1:0-1072 GCF_001263595.1 Phalaenopsis equestris | reverse complement strand
CTTTATGCTCAATTTCAACTGGTAAGTGACAAGCTTTCCCAAATATTAGCCTATAGAGTTCTGTATGCAATTTAGTTCTGTATGCAATTTTATAAGCCTACAAAGCATAGTCAAGTTTGACTGAACAATCCATTTTTGTTGGATTAACACATTTTTTCATAATTCTTTTTATTTAACGATTGGATAATTCAGCCAAATCACTTGTCTGAGGATGATAAGCAATAGCAATCCTAATATTTATATGATATTTCTTTAATAACTTCTTCATTATGGCATTTTTGAAATGACTTCCCCCATCAGTAATGATAACTCTCGACATCCTAAATCTATAAAATATGCTCATTTTCATAAATTTTACAACACTTTGAGCATCACATCGAGGTAAAGAAAAAACTTCTATCCATTTGGATACATAGTCCATTATTAACAGAATATATATATTTCCGAAAGATGGTTTAAATGGTCCCATGAAATCTAATCCTCAAACATTAAATATTTCAACTTCTAGCAAATAATTGAGGGGTATCTCATTTCTTCTAAAAATATTGCATACTCATTGACATCTATCACAGGTTTGATATAAGCATTAAGTTGATATAAGCATTAAGATCTCTAAAAATTGTAGGCCAATAGAATCCAGATTGTAAAATTTTGTATGTAGTTTTATCAACAAAAAAATGCCCCAAATTCAAAATTATGACATTTTTAGATGATTTCATAGGTTTCTTCTAATGGTACACATCTTCAAATAATTAGATCCTTTCCTTATTTATATAAAAATAAGTCATCTCAAAAATGAGTCTTAGCTTCAGAATTAAATTTCCTCTTTTGTTGGTATGTCATTCCAATAGTAAAGTTCACAATATCGGCATACCCCGGAACACACCACTCATTAATAGTGAACAATTTTTCATCTGGAAAATGTTCATTATTTTTTTTTTGAAAACAGAGTGGTTTTTCTAAATTATGCCTGGACAAATGATCAGCAATTTGATTTTTAGTCCCCTTTCGATCTACGATTTCAAAATCAAATTCTAGGAAAAGAAGAATCCATCTTGTAAGTCTAGGTTTA
>NW_018251448.1:13000-13429 GCF_001263595.1 Phalaenopsis equestris | reverse complement strand
GGTGAGCCTGATGTTACTTTTCCTGAGTAACATCATTTGTATTTTGGGATTTTGATATCTGATATAATTGATGTACTTGTACTTTTATTTCTGTAATCTTTTGTAATAGAAATGGATGTTTATGTGTATTTGGACTTTCATTTTTATTATGTTGTACTTTGATGATTTTTAGTTTTAATTAAAGTTAGTGTGGTAGTTAAATTTGCATGTTTAGTATAATAGATGTTGAGTAGTATTTTGTGGATTGTAATGTAATGTGATTTTTATTTTAATTATTTTGTTTAGTATTAAGAAATGTAGTGCTTGTTTAATGTTTTAGTTTTATACTTATTTCAAAATTTCATTACCCAAAAATTTCTCTAACGATTTATATGTGTAGAAAGCTCCTAATATTACAGACCAGGTGAAGTAGAAATTTTGAGAAGGCCT
>NW_018251448.1:3284-11351 GCF_001263595.1 Phalaenopsis equestris | reverse complement strand
GGTAATTTGAATTGGTGAAGCCATGAAAATGTTTAAGAAATTATGATGGTCTTCTCACTTCGATCTTAATTTACTTTCAATCTGGCCAATTCATTTGTTAAAATACGTTGAGTTTTCCAACTAAAGTGAAGATTACATCCAAGATTCAGGGAGGTCAAAGCACTTGGAAGTTGGGTGCAAATAAATAGGGAAATAATATTATCGGGCGAGGATTGGAGATTTTATTGTGACAGACTAAAATCTCCAATTTGGTCCTATCGTTTGGATGTTGAAGTGTAGAAGTTAGCCCTCAGGCGAGGGGAATGTGGGAGCTCTGAAGTGAGAACCGGTATCCTTGCAGCCTAGCCGTAGATTCAGTAAACAAGCGTAGGATTAATCAATGTTCTTTATGCCTAGAACAAAGGGTAAAGAATAGGTATGCTCCTATTTGACACAATATAATTTGAACTGATTCACTTTATCCATTCACTATAATTTCTTGATAAGGAGAAGGATGTTTTCTTATATATTGAATATCACATTCATACCTTCATTAATATATTTAGTTATTTAATAGTAATTAAAATTATATATTTATTTTAGTTGCCTATTAGTGACAGATAAGCAAATTAAACTTCCTTGTTATGATTAAAGTAGTGCTTTTCTAAAATCTTAGTTCATGGTTCTAAACTTATTTCCTATGGGATTGATATCTAGGACTCTATTAGAGCTGTATATTTCTTGAGTGATACGTATACTTGCGTTGATAAGTGTGACTTTACAATTATTGAATATTTATTACGTCCATATTTATCTTATATTTTTAAGCATATATAAAGTCGCAGTCATATAGTAAATCGTAGAGTATCTCCAATCTATCCCATGTCTTTTGACAAAATTATTGATCATTGTGCTTCTGAAAGCCTTCCCATTATCAGAAGTTAATCTTCGCGAAACTTCGAAACAGTATACGAATTGGCTTTTAAAAAATTGAAGGACGTATTATGTCGTAACCTCACATAATGGTACTTCCTCTGCCCATTTGGAGAAATAATCTGTAGCAACAAGTATAAACCTGTGTCCTTTGGAAGATGCTGTCGGACCTATTATGTATGTGCCCCAACACTCGAATGGCCTCGAGACAAAAGTTTGGTGTAGGACATTTGGAGGCTGGCTTAAGACCACCCCATGCACTTGGCATTGGTGACATTTTCTGGTTGTATCCATGCAATCAGACATCATTGCTGGCCAATAATATCCGAGTCTTTTGATCTTCATTTTCATTTTCGGCCCTAACTAGTGAGTGCCACACAATCCGACATGTACCTCTTTGACAATATTTTTTGCTTCGGGTCTGCTCAAACACCATAGTCACATCTGGTCGAATGATCTTTTGTAGAGAACGTTTCCCATCAGGGTGTAAGACATGGCCCTTCTTGTGATGTGGTGCGCCTCAGACTTGTCTTCTGGCAGCTTTTAAGTATGGAAATATTCTATTAATGGTTTGCACCAATCTTCGTTGTCGTTTGCAACTGTATTTAGTGTTTCTTATTTTCTAAGCTTGTGTTGAGTTTTAAAGTAGATCCAAGATAAGACTCATCTTCCTTGAACTATGAATTCAATGGAATCCTTCGGGGGACGTGTCATTTCCTTAGCAATTTTTTCTAGAGCGTCTGCATGGGCATTATCTCCCCTAGGAATCCGGTAGAAAGTCACATCGGGGATTTGTTCCAGGAGCTTCATCGTGTATTGATGGTATTCTGCTAATCTTCGTTTCAAAATTATGTATTATCCGGCAACTTGTTGGATGATGAGTTGGGAGTCGCCATAGATGGCAATGTTTGTTATATTCATTGAGATTGAGATTCCAATTCCAACCCTGTGATTAAAGCTTCGTATTCTGCTTCATTGTTGGTGCAAGGCTCTGTCAGGTGGTATGAGAACCTCAACATACCCTTATTTGGTGTAATAAAGATCAAACCTATCCCTGCTTTTTTTGGTATAACTATGTCTGATCCTTTATCTTTTTTGGCTCACGAAGCGCCATCGAAGTAGATCTCCCAGCGTTGCGCACTGCAGAATTCCATTTGGAGCATTTGCTCGTCTGGTAACTCATCGTTGAGAGAGGACCCAGCTGGTAGTGGGTGTGCAGCAAGAAAATCTGTTAGTATCGGTCCCTTGATAGCACGAAGAGGAACAAAAGTTATATCAAATTGCAATAAGATCATTGACCATCTTGCTATACTTTCGGAGAGTGTTGGTCGGGTCATCAGATATTACAATGGATTAACTTTCGAAATTAGGGTAATCTTATGAGAAAGCATGTAATGTATAAGCTTTTGGGCGGCAAAAATTAACGCCATACAATTCTTTTCAATAGGTGGATACCTTATTTCCATCGATATTAGGCAACGACTCGTAAGCTTTTGGGCGGCAAAAATTAACGCCAGACAATTATTTTCAATAGGTGGATACCTTATTCCCATCGATATTAGGCAACGACTCAAGTAGTAGAGTGCATTTTCCTTACCCTCATCATTGACTTGAGCTAAGATGGCTCCAAGAGAGTCATCTAAGGTTGCGGTATAAATAAAGTATCGGAGGTTTTCCTGTGATAGGGGCTGCCAAGACAGGAGGTGTCAATAAATATTATTTAACGTCCTCAAAATCCCGCTGGCATTTCTCTTCCCAAATGAATTTAGCGTCCTTTTTAATTCATGTCGAGAAAGACACCTACCTGAGAGATTAGAAATAAAGCGTCTCAGATATGCCAACTTCCTCTGGACGGAACGTAGTTGTTTTAAGGTTTTAGGAGGAGGCATTTCCAAGATAGCTTTAATTTTATCCGAGTCAGTCTCGATACCCCGTTGACGGAAAACGAATCCTATAAATTTCCCAGAGGTAACACAAAAGGCGCACTTTAAGGGATTCATTTTAAGTTCATATCGTTGTAACCGTTCAAACACGATTCTTAAATTCATACAAATGGTCAACTTTTCATGTAATTTTGATGACCAAATCATATATGAAGCATTCTACTTGGTTGTGAATGTGGTCGTAAAAAATCTTTGTCATTTCACGCTGATATGTTGCTCCAGCGTTCTTTAGGCCGAACCACATCACTATGTAGCAAAAAATTCCAATCGGTGTTCTGAAGGCTATAAGTGTTGCATCCTCGGGAGCCATCTAGATTTGGTTGTATCCCGACAATCCGTCCATGAAAAAGAAAATTTCATGTGTTGAAGCAATATCTACCGTCATTTCTGGTATGGGTAGGGGAAACTCGTCTTTTGGACATGCCTTGTTCAAATCTCTGAAGTCAACAGAAACACGGATCTATCCATTTTTCTTCTTAACAAGTACAATATTAGCCAACCATATGGGGTACTGCTCTTCTTTTACAAATTTGGAGTCTATTAATTTCTTCACCTCGGTGATGACTTGTTCTATTTTGAGGTGCATTATCCTGGGAGCTTGTTTTACTGGGGTTATATTCTTGTCCACTTCGAGTTTATGGATTGTAACTTCTGCAGATAGTCCTGACATTTCATCGTAGCTCCATGCGAAGCAATCTTTGATATTTGTTAATAGTTTGATAAATTCTGCAGATTCTTCATCATTAAGTAGAGAACTTATAAATGTTGGTCGGGGTCGTTCTTCAATCCCGAGGTTAATCTCTTTCAATTTATCAAAGGTAGATTTAATTTCTTCCTTAAATTTTGGGGGAGCATCTTCTATTGTTTGATCAGTAGAGTCATCCTCTATATCTCTATATCGAGGCAATCCTCTTCTGACTCACCAGTAACAACCATGCAAAATTCATAATCATCGACTGGTCCAACTGTACCAATTCCGAGACCCCTCTTTTGAATTTGGAGTTTGACTTTTACCATTCCATAATTTTTCAAAAAGTTGAAATTTATCTTTTGGCATTTGTTTTGGTAAGTATCTTTATTGAACTAACTTTTGAACATAAGGAGAAAAGTAACCAAAAGGCAATTCCATTATTTCATTAGGATCATCATCTAAATTTACATGTTTTTCAAGCTCAGTAGAGGTAGAAGCATGGTAAAATTTGATCGGCTTTAAACCAACACTACGGACTTCCTTGACCTCTAACCTCTCAACCTTTTGAGGGAGAATCAGAGTGAGGGTCATAGCACTCATATAGTGGTTTATCCGGTCATACATTATTTCATATTCATTCTTTTTTGTATCTTCCAAGGATATATTGTACTGAGGTCTCTTCCATCTTGTCATCATTATCTCATCTTCAGAACTGTCTTTGTTACCAATGTTGATGGTTGCCCTAGTCTGTTCAACAATTAAATTGATACTTCCTTGTCCACGTCCCCGGCCTCAACTTCGGATGCGCGAACTAAAAGAACTTTCACCAACTCGTTGTAAGGGAGTGGTGGAAGATCGTTAAAGCGGAGTTGAATGGGCACCTCTTTGTAATTATTTTGAATCTTCATCTTTGTTTGTGATAACTTCACGAGAGAAGTTAGTCTTCTTTAGAGGCGCGTAGTAGGCAGCATCTTCATAGATACCAACTTCTTGCACTGAAAATGGTTGTAGCTCTCCTTTGATGCAACTTTCTTGACCATCTTTGCGATATTTGATGCACTGGTGTAGAGATGATGGAACCATATTGTGCTCATGAGTCCATGGTCAACCTAGTAGAGAGTTAAAAGAGGTCTCGGCGTTGATGATATGAAATTTAGTTGTTGTCATGAGTTCTTCAACCTTCATAAGTAATGTAATTGATCTGAGGGCTCTTTCTCCCTTTTGGTTGAATCCTCTTAACATCATTTTATCAGTCATAAGCTCTTGAGCCTCAATATTCAAATAGGTCAATGTTCGTAGGCTCATCAAGTTAAGAGATGCTCCAGGATCTACTAAAACTCTGGATAACACAAATCTGCCGATGTTGACAGAGATGTAGAGTGGACGATTGTTGTCGGCAGTACCGAGCAGCAAGTCTTTATCTGTGAAGGTTACCCCAGGCTGTTCTTTCAACAAACAAACTTCATCTGAGGATGTGCTGGCCAACTGAGCTAAGCAAATTTTTTGGTTCAAGCAAATCTGTAACCAGAGACCCTCTCATCTCGTTTGATAGGATCAGACCGACCGTCGTAGATGCTTAATCGGGCTGGCAACTTCCTAAGATGAGCTAGTACATTGTAGTCTACTTTGTATGTTCCTCCAATTTTATATTGATTATGTGATTCTTCCACTGGTGGAGGTGGAGGTTTCTCTTCTCGGGTCATTATTTTCTTTCCTTTATCTGTTGGAGCTGTCCTTGGTGGTAACACTCTTCCGCTCCTCAAGTTAACTTCTGTGATTTTTTCTTTTTAAGATATCATTTTTGAATCTTCTGGTATCTCTTCCTCTTCGTCAGAAAGATCTAAGTTGATGGTAAGATATGTACCGTGATGCTCGAGAATTGGCTCCTCGTTTTCGGTGCTATCGTAAGCGGTGTCATTGATGTCTTCTTTGGACTTGACAATGAGTTCATTAGACTCAGGTAAGATTTGAGGACCGCTTTGGGGATCGAGATCAAAACTAGATCAGGCATAATCAGTTACGTTATCAGTAGAAACAGTTAAAATGTAGCTGAAATCACAATCATTATATTCATAAGACTCCGGAGGGACAAAAAGATAATCATACAAATTCAAGGGTTCGAGGATTTTCTTCCCCAAATCCAAGAAAACCAATCTAGTAGAGGCAGCCCCTATCTTACCCCTCATGATATCAATTTTTATAGTGACGCTTTTCTTCTTCTTCTCTGTCCTTGACGATGATGGATCTCTTTACAAAACCTTCATCTCGGGCTTGGTATGTTGCGGACTCTGAATGGAGGCTTATTTTGATGCATACTGGATCTTGTTTAGTATTTTCTTGGTTGATCTACTCCAGACCTCATTCCATTCTTCTTTGGTTTTGTAGAAGCTTGTTTCAATGAATCCTAAATTTGATTAAGGACCCTCTAAGTTCATCCAAAGTTGTACTCCATCCATCTGTTCCAGTATAAGGATCGATTGGGGAGATTGGCTCGACCGAAATCATATTTATGGAACCTTTTCCAGGTTCTCTTAAACATTCTTTTAGGATTGTTATGTTCTCATATTTAAGGTTCCTCTCGAGCTAGTCTTTAAAGAAGAAACATTTTTCTATAGTGTGTCCGAGCAACCGGTGATATGGGCAATAATTTGGTTCATTCTTCCTATCCACCTCTTCGGGCTTCTTTAGATCTGGTAGTTTGAATTCTGGCTTCTTTATCAGTCTTTTGAATATTTTAGGTATAGCTTCATCTTTGAAATAATACATTACATCGCTCTGACAGGGTCATTTTCTTATCCCTTGTTCGAGGTGATCCCTCTTGAGGCGATCGCTAGTTGGATTGACTATTCAGTTTCTGAGAGTATTGTGATGAAGACTGGTGATGCTCTTTTGCATATATTTTTATTTGCTACTCTCCATTTTTATGGTCGCTACTACTCCTGATTTCTTTTTGAACACTTTGGTCACCTTATCCTTTTTGTGTGGCTCCATGTGCTTTATTTTCTCTTGAAGACAACTGGCTTTACTGAGTAGCTTCTTAACGGATTTCATGGTGAGTCCCTTAAGCATGAAAGCTACTGTCCCATAAATTCTCTTGAGTATAATTTCAATAGCATGATGTTCCTGTAGCTGAGGTTCACATTTCATGCTAAGGTTTCTCCACCTCAAAATGTATTCTACCAAGGTTTTGCTAGGCTTTTCCTTTTACATCATGAGCTCTCCAATAGACACATGGTGTTGTGACCCGACAAATTTTTTCACAAAAAGTTGTTCCAACTTGAAAAATGTTTTGACTGACCAGTTGTGCAAGTCAGCGTACCAGTCGAAAGTAATTGCTGACAAGCTGCTGACGAACTGCTGGAAGAGTAGAGCTTCACTATTTCTCATGTTGCCATAGCTGGCTGGGAAATGTGCTATATGTTGTTTGGTATTTCCAGTTCAATCAAATATCTTGAAGTTTGGGGCTACAAAACTCTTGGGGAAAGGCACGGCATCGAATTCCTCCGGGTATGGTCTACCCTTAGAACCAAAGCACCACTCTTAGATTGGGTTAAGGCGTCCCGTACTTGTTCAACCATTTCCTTGAATTCCTTTTCTAGCATGGCATTTGATGGAGAATCGTTTCTATGTTTCTCATCTCTGTTTGTTGAAGTAACCTTTCTTCTTTCATCTGTGATGTGTATGATTTCTGGCTGATTGATCTTTGGAGAAGCTAATTGCGGTACTTGGGATTGCCCTTGAATAGTGGCCATAGAGGTCATGGTTGCGGTCATCTCTTCTATTCTTTTCTTCAGTGGACTAACTTGCTCATCCCTTAGGAGGATAGCCCAACGCAGTTCATCTATGGCATTCTCTTCGGTGCGAGATTGAGCCTCGAGCACAGATGTGGCAGCTCTGGTATCAATTACATGGACATAAATGAAATCTTCCTCCAAGTAATCATTGTAATCAAAATTTTCATCATTGTTATCGACAGAAACTCCGTGTTCTTCAGCTAACTCAGAAATCTTGATCCTGAGTTTCTCAACTTTCTCTTCAATTATTGATTCCTTGATTGCTTTAAGATCTGGAGGACCCCGATGTACATCCTCTACTTGTTCCTCCTTCTCGCTGGCTATTGTTGCGATGATGTTAGATATTTTATATCCTGGTTTCATTTCCTATTTTTGTCCCACGGGCTCACTGGACTGTATCGGTGCAGCGACCTTGGGTACACATACCTTTTTCTTTTTCAACGATGATGTCTCAGGACAAATTTTCTTAGTAGAAACATCGGTATGTCAAGGGAAAGTATGCTCCCCATGGTGTAGATCGGCTATAGTTTCAGGTAATCGTTGTGTCTTTGCCTTCGGGATTGTAGGAATATCTCCATAATGGGTGACGAGTAAGATTTTCTGACCCGGTCTTGACTTAATCGATCGATGACCTGTGGTCCTGGTGGCAGTGTAATCAGTTGTAATCACTGCGGTATTAACTCTATTCCCTAAACGGTACCAAATGAGGATGCGAGTAGGTGGAACT
>NW_018251448.1:3037-3239 GCF_001263595.1 Phalaenopsis equestris | reverse complement strand
AAGTGCATCTCCCTCTCGTTTAAGCAACTTGCTAACCGAACATCCTTCTTTGGTAGCAAGCCTTCTTAAAACTACACTAACTCGAGTGATAGGAGTAAAATTCTTTCTCTCCTCACTATGTCCCTCCTCACCGTGTCCATGAAGTGGTGGTAATGCAAAAGTGATTCTCCGGATAATCTCATATCCATTGGGATCCGTCAGA
>NW_018251448.1:0-3027 GCF_001263595.1 Phalaenopsis equestris | reverse complement strand
AACACTTCTTCATCTTGATGAGGCTCCTCCTCAACGGGTGTCTCCTTGGGAGCCTGGGCTTTAATGGCCCTCTGAACTTTTCTGTTATGGTTCCTTCTTTGAGTTCGGGTCAGCGGTACAGTCCTCGAACTTGATCCGATTTTAAACACAGGTGGTGGGACAATTAATCCCTCAGTCGGATCCTCAATAATCATTACTTCATTCCCCTTAGCAACAGCGGGGCTAGCAGGTTTGGCGGGTGTCGCGATGACAGTAGTTTTAGAATTCTTGCAGATAGGAAATTCTTGAAGTAAGTACAAACTAAATTCTACAGATGGTTCTTGTATTTCTGGAGCGGCAATTTTCATTATTATAAATGGGGCTTTCCCGAGGATGACCTCAAGATTTTCAATTCCAGCTCCGAATCTGATGATAGGAGTGAGGTTGCGGACTTTGTGACTCGTTCTCAGGTTGCAAAAAAAGGTCAGCGTTGCGTAGGCCATTGCAGCAGACCTGAAATAGAAAGTTTTGGGGTTAGCTATATGGCCAAGAACCTTGCAATTTTTAGTGCAAGCACTGAAAGTAGAGGTTGATCTGTAGACCGTGCGATTCTTAATTTATGGGTATTTTAAAATCTTGTTTAAGAAAAAGTGTAAAATTTAATTAATATAAGAAAATTTCAAAGTGCGCGCAACACAACACGATTTGGTTTAATTTGCAGAATAGCAAATCAAATTGAAAGGGAGATGTGAAGTATTTTAGGACCCAGTGCGGGACCTATTTAGTGATAAACAATGCCTAGGTGGAACTAGTTCACTGACACATCTATTGGGGGTCTCACCCCACATGAAAATTTAAAGAGTCCTTAATGGCCTTCTGAACCCCTCTGTTCAATGATGGTTGAACAGTTAGTCCTAAAAGTCTTGAAGTCCAAAGAGTTTGCCGTACTTTCCCAACACGAAAATAGGTAAAGTATGCCAACAGAAGAAGGGTAATTTGGTCAGAGAGGGACATGGACATATTACCGATGGTGTGAACATAATATTTCTTGATTTGTATGGAGAGAAAAGCTTGTGCCCAGCGGAGTAGCCAGAAGTTGTCGGCACTATTTTTGATTGGATTTTCCCGTAAGAAGCCGTCGGTCATCAGAATCGAAGTCCCGTCGCTCGGTTCGGAAGGACGTTTTAATTTACATATATATTTAGTTTTAGAAAAATATGAAATCAAACTGATCCCATATTTTTCATAGTTTAAATGAAAGAGCATGTACCTCAATCCCTTCCCGAAGGATAAACACAATACTTAAGGATGAGGCTCGATCAAATAAACTAAGGAATATATGACATCTGCTTGGTCTATGAAACTTTTATATTTGCTGACAAGTTTCCCTATTTAATATAAAGAATTAAATAGGGTTTATATTAAGCTTGGTTGGGACATGCTTCCTATAAGGGCAAGCCCCTATAGTTAATTACATCTTAAATGAACAAAGTCACCTAAAAAGACTCTCAATAAAAATTAAGAATTATTATCATCAAGGAGTCTCAAAGGGTAGGACTTTTCAATGAGATCGGATGTAGAGGTGTGAAAGGGGATTCGTTTAAATTTGGAACATTTTGTTGTAGAGTCCAAAGGAGGAAGAACTAGGGGATGACATGGATCCAAGGAAGAACCCCGGTGACTTCCCAAGCTACCCTAATATTTGGCTTTAGTTTTGAGGAGAAATATTTGGGTGTTTCATCCTGCAAATTTTATTAATTAGAGCTTACATTTGTGTGAAACAATCACACAAATAACTTGAAAGATATGAGGATTTAGGTCGTGACAAACGACAACATCAGAATCTTAAGACAAGTTAGGGCTTATATTGTATAGTAGAGTTGTACAAAGGTTTAAAGGTAGGATTTGTGTTGCATATGCAAACTACCTCGAAATCTTATGGCTGGTTGTTTAATTCTAAGAAAAGAAATTAGTTTAGCTGATGTAGACATGTTTTGCTGTTGAAGATGGCCATACTGCCCACCATGCTGGCTCCAAGCTCTTCGCCGTGACGAGTTTGTGGTTTCTAGTTCAAGTTATAATGTCAAATCAGATGGCCTTATGGTTGAAGTTCTTTAAATTTTATGGGGGCATGTTAATGTTGATTAGAGCGACACCGGTTAGGATCCTACGGTTCCCTTCTTCCGGCATCACTATTTTTTATTGGATTCACTTAGTCCAAATGAACTTACTAAACTCAATTTAATGAGTTCCATAATTTCATTTAGACCGTAGGAAGTCTCATTAGCAACCATAAGTTACCTCCTCCGAAGAATTCCCGATCATCCGATAGAGACGTCTTAATTTAATTTCAATTGTAGTTTTGTGTGATGTTTGTGATTAAATTTTAAGTTGTTTTATATTTTGAATGTTATGGCTGTGAATTTTATCTTGGTTGATTTTAGTTTTGGCTTTGTGGCTATCCTAATAGTTTTAGTTTTCATGCAACATGACATGCAAGTTTGCAGGTATAAAAGCACAGTATGAAGGTACAAGAAAGACAACGCTGAAAATTGTAAAAGCATACCTAGCGAGTCTTCTCATTCCACCACCTGAAACTCAAAAGGAATGTTAAGGCAGTTTATATGAGACAGGGAAATAAAATTTTGACGGCCTATCTAACCCTTGGTCATATCTTGGTGGGTCCTTAGGAGTTTAATTAAGGATGTTGTTGCCAAGCAAAATATATTAAGTACAGTAGATCTCTGAGGTATCCAACAAATCTAGAGAAAGAAGCAGGTCTGTGCTACTCTCTCGCTGCCTTGTGGAAAATCCTGAGTTCTTTTAAACTTATTATGTTGCTTAATAATTCATCCTATAAAACACCCTAGTGCTCAATGAACATTAATGTCTCAATCATCTCTGCTAAGGGTAAGGTAATTATCCTGTGTAATTTAATTTTAAAAATTATGTGAATGAAGACTCTTAAAGAGGCAAGTTAAACACTTAAACAAATTTTGGTTATAGTTGGGCCTGTAGTGTTTGAAAGACGTTTTAATTTTAAATGAT
>NW_018251447.1:4621-8034 GCF_001263595.1 Phalaenopsis equestris | reverse complement strand
TTTTAGGTATAGCTTCATCCTTGAAAGAATATATACAATTTTTTGTCGCTCCGATAGGAATATTCTTTTATCCCTGGTTTGAGGTGCTCCCTCTTGAGGCGGCCGCTGGTTGGATTGACTATTCTGTTCCTAAGAGTACTGTGAAGAAGACTGGCAATGCTCTTCTGCATATATCTTTATTAGCTGATTTCCTTTGTCGACGGTCGCTACTACTCCTAATTTCTTCTCGAACACTTTGGTCACCTTAGCCTTTTCATGGGGCTCCATGTGCTTTATTTCTTCTTGAAGACTGTTGACTTTACTGAGTAGGTTCTCGAAGGATTTGATGGTGAGTCCCTTAAGCATGAAAGCTACTGGCCCATGAATGCTCTTGAGTAAAATTTCAATCGCATGATGTTCCTATAGTTGAGGTTCACATTTCATGCTAAGGTTTCTCCACCTCAAAATATAGTCTACCAAAGTTTTGCCAGGCTTTTGCTTTTCCATCATGAGCTCTCTAATAGGCACATGGTGTTGTGCCCTGACAAATCTTTTCACAAATAACTATTCTAATTCAAAAAATATTTTAACTGACCCATTGGGCATGTTAGCGTACCAGTTGAAAGCAATTCCTGACAAGCTGCTGACGGATTGCTGGCGAAGTAGAGCTTCATTATTTCTCGTGTTGCCACAGCTGGCTCGGAAATGTATTATACATTGTCTGGGATTTCCATTCCCATCAAATATCTTGAAGTTTGGGGCCACAAAACCATTAGGGAAAGGCACGGCATCGAACTCCTCCAGGTAAGGTCTACCCTTCAAAATTGATGCACCGCCCTTGGATTATGCCAAGGCGTCCCACACTTGTTCAACCATTTGCTTGAACTCCTTTTCTGGCATGGCACTTGATGGAGAATCTTTCTTTGGTGGCTCATCTTTATTTGCTGAAATAGCCTCTCTTCTTTCATCTACAATGTGTATGATTTATGGCTAATTAATCTCTCGAGAAGTCAATTGTGGTGCCCTGGAGTGGTGGCCATGGCGGCCATAACTGTAGTCATTTCTTCTATTCTTTTCTGCAGTAGATTAACTTTCTCATCCAGTAGGAGGAAAACCCTACGCAACTCATCTACGGCATTCTCTTAGGTGTGAGGTTGAGTCTCGCTCGCAGATGTGGTGGCTCTAGTTTTGATCACATGGACATCCATGAAATCCTCCTCCAAGTAATCATTGTAATCAAAATTTTTTATTGTCGTTATCAACGGAAAGTTTGTGTTCTCGAGCTAACTTGGAAATCGAGATCCTGAGTTTCTCAACTTTCTCCTCAATTATCAATTCCTTGAACGCTTTAAGATCTGGAGGACCATGATGGACATCCTCTATTTGTTACTCCATCTCGATGGCAATTGTTGCAACGATGTCAGATATTTCAGACACTGGTTTTACTTTTTGTTATGCAGGCTCACTGAACTGTATTGTTTCAGTGACCTTGGGTACTCATATATTTTCCTTTTTTGATGATGATGTCTCAGGACGGAGCATCTTAGTAGAAACATCGGCATGTCGAGGGAAAGTATGCTCCCCATGGAGTAGACCGGTTATAGTGCCAGGTAATCATCTTGTCTTTGTCTTTGGGATTGAAGGAATATCTCCATAAAGGGCGACGGTAAGATTTTCGGACCCGGTCTTGATTTAACCGGTCGACGACCCATGGTCTTGGTGGCAGTATAATCAGTAGTGATCACTGGGGTATCAACTCTTTTCCCTAAACAAAACCAAACGAGGATGCGAGTAGGTGGCACTCCAGTTGTCTTGTGGGACTGTCTGGCGGATTTGACGCCCTTCAAAATTTTCTTCTTCATGCGAGGAGAAATTGCATCTCCCACTCGTTTAAGTAACTCGCTAACCAAACATCCTTCTTTGGTAGCAAGCCTTCTGAAAACTGCACTAACTCGAGTGATAGGAGTGAACTTCTTTTTCTCCTCACCGTGTCCATGAAGTGACGGTAATACGACAGTGATCCTTCTGATACTCTCATATCCCTTGGTGTCTGTCAGAGGATGGAATCTACTTCCTCGCAGGAGTAGATAAATTTTCGGTAACACTTCTTCAACTTGATGAACCTCCTCCTCAACGGGTGTCTTCTTGGGATTCTGGGCTTTAATAGCCCTCCGAACTTTTCTGTTATGGTTCCTCCTTTAAGTTTGGGTCAGCGGTATAATCCTCAAACTTGATTTGATTTCAAACATGAGTGGGTTAATCCCTCAGTCGGATCCTCAATAATCATCAATTCTTTCCCTTTAGCAGCAACGGGGCTAGTAGGTTTGGCGGGTGTCGCGACGGTAGTAGTTTTAGACTTTTGGCATGTAGGGAAGTCCTGAAGGCAATGAAGGCAATTCAGGTTGAATTCTGCAGATGGCTCCTGTATTTTTGGAGCGGCATTCTTCATTACCACGAACAGGGCTTTCCCGAGGATTCCCTTTAGATCATCAAATCCAGTTCCAAATTTGATGGTGGGAGCGAATTTACAGGCTTTGTGGCTCGTTGATAGGTTGTAGGAAAAGGTTAGTGTTGAAAAGGCCATTGCAGTAGGCTTGAAAACAGTAGGTTTGAGGGTTAGCTATACGGCCAAAAACCTCGTAATTTTTAGTGCAAGCACTGAAAATTTTTAGTGCAAGCACTGAAAATAGAGGTTGATATGTAGACCAGGCAGGTCTTAATTTATGGGTATTTTAATATTTTGTGTAAGAAAAAACAAGACGTGTAAAATTTAATTAATATAAGAAAATTTTAACACGATTTGGTTTAATTTGCTGAATAGCAAATAAAATTTGGAAGGGAGATGTGAAGTATTTTAAAACCTAGTGCGAGACCTATTTAGTGGCAGAAAATGCCCAAGTGAAACTAGTTCACCATCACACCTATTACGGGGTTTGACCCCATATGAAAATTTAAAGAATTCTTAATGGCCTTCTGAACACCTCTGTTCAAAGATGGTTGAATAGCTAGTCCTGAAGTCCAAGGAGTTGGTTGTACCTTCCCAAGACAGAAATGAGTAAAGTATGCCAACAGAAGAAGGGTAATTGGTCCAAGAGGGTCATGGTCACATTACGGAAGTGTAAAAATAATATTTCTTGAATTGTATGGAGAGAAAAGCTTGTCCCCAGTAGAGTCGCCGAAGAGTCGCCGATAGCTGTCGGCGCTATTTTTGGTTGGAGGAGTTGCTGTAAGGAGCTATCGATCACCAGAATCAAAATCCGGAGTTGCCTGTAAGAAGCTATCAATCACCGGAATCAAAATCTTGTCTCCCTCTTCGAAAAGAAGTTTTAATTTACATATATATTTAGTTTTAGAAAAATATGAAATCAAACTAACGCCATATTTTTCATAGTTTAAATGAAAGAGCACTGTACCTCAAATCATGTATCTATCCT
>NW_018251447.1:0-3341 GCF_001263595.1 Phalaenopsis equestris | reverse complement strand
GCGAGTCTTTTCGTTCCACCACCTGAAACTCAAAATGCATGTGAGCATTTTATATAAAGCGAAAAAGTAAAGTTTTAGTGATCTACCCAACTCTAGGTCATATCTTGGTGGGTCAATATTATTTTAATTAAGGATGATTTTGTCAAGCAAAACATATTAAGTTTAGTAGATCTTCAAGATATCCATCAGATCTAGAGAAAGAAGCAGGTTCGTGACTCTCTCGCTGCACCTGGTGGAAAATCCCTAGTTCTCTTAAACTTATTATGTAGCTTCATAAGTAATCCTACAAATACACTTAATGTTCAGTGAGCACTGATGTCTTAATTATCCCTAAGAATATGGTAATTATCACTTGTGATTCAATTTGAGAATTATGTGGGTGAAGACTCTTAAAGAGGCAAGTTAGTGTGATTGGAACACTTGGCCAAATTTTAACCCTAATTAGGCTTGTAGTATTTGAAAGATGTTTTAATTTTCCATGATATTTACTTTTCTAATCCTCATTTAAATGAAACTTGATTTAGCCTAAGTCACTACTAAGCCCTTAAGACCTAGGTGAGTGTCTTAAATTGTTTTGAAAAGGTTAGGCTTTAGGTGGTCATGATTCATGATTTGAATTTTATTTGAAAATCAAAATAGGGGTATTAAATTAATTAATTATTGACTTCAAAAGTCATACCCCTAAGCCCAGGTTCATTCTATTTTAATAAACTTCCAAATTTTACTAATTTAGAAATCTATTATCTTATCTTTTTAATTAAGAAAGTGAGGTTGGCTTCTACCAATTAATCCCTTGTGTTTTAAATATAAAATAAATTGATTAAGATCAGAGGTTACCCATTTTCCTTCTTGAATTAAGCCTAAATGTTAATTAAGGCTAAATTTCCAAAATTACACATTTACCTCTAACGCCTAACACTTCATAATTTGTCAAATTCAATTTAAATTATTTTGAAATTTTTATTCTACCTCATTCATGGGTGAATTAAGACATTAGAGGAGAAAATATGATTTTTCAAAATTTAATTTTTTTTATATAATTATTTTTATGCAAAAATAGGATTTTTCAAAGAAAATTCCTAACTTGACCAAGGTAAATGCTAATTCTTTGAAATTTTTACTGGAGGTAGGCCTAAACTAGATAAGACTGTGGACCAAATTTCATGATTTTTAAATTTCATCTAAATTTTAAAAATTATTTTAAATTTTGTTGTATTTATTAAATATAAAATAATTTAAATAGGGAAAACTAAGTTTTGTATTTTTGAAAAGTCTCCCTGAGATCAGAGAACTCAAAGAAGAAGATTTTATATTTTTTTGAATTTTATTTAATTTATTGGAGTTATTTTAGTGAAAACTCATTTTGAGCCTTTAAAAATTATTTTTAAACTTTGAAATTCAGTTTCTTCATTTAGAAAATCAGAAAAAATATTAATTTAGAACATTTCCATGAGTTTTATTATTTTTGTGATTTTTATGAATTTTTAATTATTTTAAATATTTAAAAATAGGCTAAAAATAAAGGTTTTATTTTAAATATCATTTTATTTTTATAAAATTCTCCAGATCACACAGAACTCCAAAAATGAATTTTTATAATTTATATTTAGATCATTAAAAATCATTTTAGTGCCAAAAAAGATATTTAACTTGAAAAATCAATTTAGATCATCAAATGTACTCAAAATGTTTTGAAATTTTTATGGGGAGTTCTTTGGATCATAGAAAATAGTAGAAATCAAAAATCAAGTCATTTTGTTATTTATATTTTCTAAAATTAATTATTTTAGTGATTTAGTGTTTGTGAAAATTAGGTGCATTTTAAATGACTTGACTCATGAAAAATTTTCCTAAAGGTTCCTTGTTTATCATAAACCTTCCAAAATTTTTCTTGGAATTTTCTAATCAACATGCTAATTTCCTTCTCTAAGTGGGAAAAACATATCCATACGGTAATCATGCAAATAAATTATGTTTAATCAAATGGAGAGTCAAAATAGGCTCGGGAGAAGGAGAAGTTTTATACATTGGACATTTGTTGGGGTCCAAGGAGGCTAAGGCTTAAGCCTCTTGCTGTGGTGTATGGCCTAAGTATGAATTCGACCAAACTTGATTTCAGGTGTTGGTCTAGAGCTATGGTGGAGGCTATTATATAGGGAAATTTGATGGGGCTTTGTCTTCCCTTGTTGTTATGAAGGTGTGGGCACAAACAATTGAAGTTTGGTGGAGTTTTCAGAGATGTCGTGTTCCTGCCCTAATTTTCAAGCTCAAAATTAAGGTTACACAGGGGGAATCAAGGCAGTGGAGTGATTGGAATGGGCTGTGGAGGTCTCAAGGAAGCTTTGTGAGTGATTTCGGAAGCTCTCTCTGAGAAAATTTTAGCACACCTCCCATGGCCGTGGAGGTGAGCTTTTATAAAAATGGCCATGGGGTGGCTCTCCGGGCACAAGTTTGGGTGCATTGTGGTGCTTAGGTGGAGGGCAGAGGAGCTCTACAGTTTAATTTGGATGAGCTCGCCTCTAGGTTTGATTTAGGTTAAGCTTCATGGGTGTGGCTCTCTTTTTGGCCATTTTCTGGCCACTAGGCTAGCCGGCCGGCCAGGGGGAGGTAGCTAGGAGCTCAGGAAACCCAGGGGAATATGCCACAGCAATTTAATGGATTGACGTTTAATTTTGGCAAAAATATCCTAAGCTTAAGCAAAAACGGAATGAAATACCTTAATTTAGGGCACCTTTGGTCCATGGCTTAGTTTAGGTGGTTAGATGGGTCTTAGGTGTTTAGATGGGTTTTGGCTCAGTCTTAGGGTCTAACCAATGGCTGAGGTGGAGTTAATTTGTTGACTTTGGGGTAGTTAGGCCATCTTTAATGCATAGGTTCAATGAGGGTTCAAGTGATCAAAGTTTTACTTTGAGCTAGGTTATCTATATCAAATGACCCAGTTGATTGATCAACATTGTGTATATGATTGTTATGAAGATTTTTGGTGAAGGGTTGAAGTGATTTTGAGTTCAATTAGTGAAGTGATTTTGAGTTCAATTGGTAGGTCAATTTGAGGGATTTTTTAGATTTAGCCAATTTGGGCATGTTGGGCTAGACATGGGTCTAGATTGAGCTAAACTTAGGATAAGTCCAAATTAAATGGTCCCTTGACTGGCCCCCATGATCAAGGGAGGTGTTGTGAAGATTTTTCATGAAGGAATGGAGTGGAAATTTTTGGATTAAGGCGCTCAATTTGGTGAAATTTTGAGACATGGTCAATTGGGGGCAAATTTGGGGCTTTTGGACTTAGGTTGAAATCAAATGAAATTGAGGTCCTACCAAGGCCAATTGAAGGTCTAATT
>NW_018251446.1:8945-9982 GCF_001263595.1 Phalaenopsis equestris | reverse complement strand
GTCGGAATATATGGTCCGACCTCAAATGTGAAGAATTAGAATTTAGGGCTGATTCGAAAGTGAGAATTGAAATGTAGGTCAATTCTCAAATGAAAGTGTCGTAATGTAGGGTCCGACCTCAAATGTGAAGAACCAGAAAGGTAGGACTAATTCAAGAATGAGAATCGAAATGTAGGTCAATTCTCAAACGAAGGTGTCAGAATATAGGGCCCAACCTCAAATGTGAAGAATCAGAATTTAGGACTGATTTGGAAGTGAGAATTGAAATGTAGGTATCAACCCGAAGATGAGGGAATTGAAATTTAGGTATCAATTCAAAGATATGAGAATCAGGATTTAGGTACTGATTTGAAGATGTGATTTGAATTTTACCAAGAGCTTGTGATGTTGAATTTGAGGTAGTGTGTCATGCGGAAATGTTGATTTTGAAGAAGACTTGTAAAATTTTGTAGAGTTTTGTGCAGAATGTGAAATTCTGCGAGGGTGTGTAGAGAGTTAGTGTAGATAACGATGGTTATGCTTCTTTGCGCACAAAGAGTAGGAAACTCCGAAAACATAAATATCCACTCCACAAGTTTGTTTTATTTTCTTGTTATTTTTGTCACAATTGATTTTTCAAAATGTGTTGTTTTTAATTTTTATATTTAATTGGTTGATTTTCAAGAGAAATTTGTTTTGTTATTTATTTATTACAGTTATCTTTTATTTGTGTTTTAATTGAAAATTTGTCATTTCGTTTTTTGTTCATTAGAACTTCCCGGCTTTCATCCATCGCACAAAAAGGCAATTGACAAAAAGGCACAACACGAGAGAAATTTCCATTAATCTGCTTCAATAAGGATGCAACAGATCAAACATAGGCTAATGCCTTAAAAAGAGTACATCATGTAATATGCGCTGTAATGCATTGAGAGTCTTCTCAAGATATGAGTACATCATAGACTGATTACGTCAAATACATGTCATGCTTGTTAAAAGAAAGCAAGTGAATCCTCTGCGCTTTGTATATTGAGCTCCTGATCAAGCAGACCTTCTGA
>NW_018251446.1:0-5019 GCF_001263595.1 Phalaenopsis equestris | reverse complement strand
TTAGACGGGGAGGCCCCCGGCTGCCACTCCAGAGCTCCTACTACTTTTTCACCTGAGGGCTAACAATCTCGCATTAGTTTCTAATCAATTGGACCAAATCGGGGATTTTAATCTGTCACCTTAAAATCTCTAATTTTGCATCCAACAAAGTTTATTTCTTTATTTATTTGCACTCAACCCTATGGATGACATCTTCTCCCATGGAATCAAATATGATTCTCCAGATGTTGTAGAAATCATATCCCTTTCAATACATTTGTTTCTCAGCACATTTTACATTTCCATTGTCCAGATCAAAAAGTAAATGAAGATCAGAGTTAAAATCATCACAAATTATTGACATTTAAAACCATATAAAAAAAATCAATTCTTCACAAAACCATATCTCAATGTAGGGAGAAGGATAAAGAAGACTACTTAGAATTCATGAGAAGGATACGACAAAACATGGATTTGATATATAAAAACAAGTTTACAAAATAAGCAAATAAAATAACACAACTTATCTAACAATCCTTCCAAAAAAAATCCTTAGAAGTTCTCTTCAAGCACATTCCTTCTTTACAAGTACTCTTAATTCTCTCTTAGAAGTGTAATGAAGAAGAAATCTCTCACCTTGCCTCTCCTCTTACAATCCTTGAAGAAAATCTCCATGCCCTTGACTTTCTCTCTCTCTCTTACTCACACCCCTCTTCCTCTCTCCACACCACCACTCCAAATTTTGATCCCCCCTTCACGCCTCACTCGTGCCCTAGACTTCCCTCTCTTTTATTAGAGGCTTCCTCCCTCCAAAAAAAATTCAAAATTCCCTCCAAGATTATGTCTAAAAGTCAATCCTTTTGAATTTAAAAGACATGTCTATTGATCCAAGAGACATATCCCTTCATAAAAAAAACTTCCAAAGTGTCTAGATACATTAAATCACTCCATGGGGTGTTTAGAACAAGTTTACCTTTCAAAACTCACGAAAAATTCATTATGAACTGCCTTAATCTTCAAAAAGTCATCTCTGGCGCTTCATGCGCTGGTTCTAGCGCTTCAGAAGCCAACTTGCTTAAGACCGCGTTGTTCTGGGTTTTGGTACTTCAGGCACCAGCTCTCTGTTAAATGGTGCTTCAGGCGCCAGTTTTGGTGCTTCAGGTACTAGCTCTCTGTAAAGCGGCGCTTCAGGCGCCATAATTTCAAAATTTGTTGTTTTGGCTTCACATTTTGTCCTTTTTGCTACTTTTGCTCCAAATGCCTAAAATTGATATACCAACAATAAAAACATGAAAATACCCTTCTTTAAAGTGCAATATCACTAAAAATATGTTAAAATAACATATTATTTTAGTGTATCAAAATCCCCCAAACTTAAATGTTACTTGTCCTCAAGTGACACATTTACTACATAAAAGCATATGACTTACAATAGAGATTAACTTATAACTTCTATAATTTAGTTGAATAAATAAAATAGTAAAATTTAGGACAAACCTTTAATAACTTAGATTCAAACTCTTAGTCTAAGAGTACTTAGTAATCAAATTTATGGTTTTTGAATCTCTATTCTTTTCAAGAAGAATTGTAGTTTGTCACATCAAAAATACTTAGAACATTGATATGAAAAAGAATTTCATGAAACTCTACTAGTAATGCTGCTAATACTTCAATACAAGTTTAGAAAATGTAATAAAGCCTTTTCCTTAAGTTGATCTAGTGAAGGCAACTTTTGATTAGGCATCTCCTCACTCATTTTTCTTTTCTTTTCTTTTTTCTCTTTTTCTTTTTTTTATTTTTTTATTCAGGATCTTTTCAATCCTTTTTTTCTTTCTTTTTCAAATGAGGATCACTTTATTAAGATAACCTTTAATAATTTTGAACTTCACTATCCTCTTCTTAAAGTCAAAACTTCTCACCTTTCTTCACTTTATAAATTCATATCAGTTTATAATTTTTCATAAAGTTTCATTCTTTTCTTCTTACATGATACTTTAAAATTCATCTAAGATTTTTAATACTTCAAAAATACTATTTCCTTTACTTTAAATAGAAAAACATAGTATTATCTTATCATACGAAAGATCTTTAAATTAAAAATTGACCTTCATTACCTAAATTTACCACAATATTCCTTTTTGAATGCCTTCTTGAAATATTTATGGCTTAAATATTTGTTCATATCAATTCCAAAGCATTCAATCTCTTGCTCTTTTGCAGAGTATCTCATTAATTTGGCAATATTTATTCCATGTAACCTCTTGACCATTAACTCTCATAGTTAGTTCTCCTTTCTGCACATCTATCAAAGCTCTTCCAGTGGCAAGGAATGGTCCTCCTAAAATGATTAGAATTTCCTTATCTTCCTCCATTACTAATTCAGTAAAATCCTACCACAATTTATCAACTCTTACCAAATTCTTCTATAACTCCTTTAGGATAGGTAATCGAACGATCAACTAACTGAAGAATTACAATTATAGGTGAAATATCTCATAAACCCAACCTTCTGAAAATTGATAAAGGCATAAGATTAATACTGACTCCTAAATCACATAAAGCTTTTCCAAAAGAAACTTTTGCCAATTGCACAAGGAATAGTAAAACTTCCAGGATCTTTGAGTTTTTTAGGAAGTTTTTTCCGAATTATAGCAATACACTCCTCACTGAGTGCAATAGTCTAAATATCTATAAACTTTCTTTTCTTATTAAGTATATCCTTCATGAACTTAACATCGCTTGGTTTTTTTCCAAACCTTCAACAAATGGAATGTTTATTGTTAATTTCCTCAATATTTCTAAAAATTTTGAAAATTGGTTATCTTTGTTTTTATCCTTCAATATTTGAGGAAATGAAGGTGGCGGTCTTTCTACAATGATTTTCATTGGTTTAATAGGGCATTCTGACTCAAAATGAAAATCTTCACCAGATTTTTCATTTTCCACCTCATCTTTTTCAACTTCAACTTCCACTTCTTTTTGAACTCTGGTTTCCAATTCTTTTCCACTTCTCAGTTGAATAGCCTTAATTTACTCTTTTTTCTGATTTTTAGGATTTACTTCAACATGTCTAGGCAACGTTCTTGAAGGTCTATTGCTAAGTGCAGTAACAATACTTCACAATTGATTTTCCATGTTTCTAATTATAGCTCCTTAACTTTGTAATTAGCTTCCCATTTGCAATATCAATTCCTCCATTAACAAATTTTTCTCCTTGCTCGGTAATTTATTAAAACCTAAGGTAATAAGGTTTATAAGTTAGATTTCCTTAATTGTTGGAGTTTCTCAATGGGTTGGCAACATTGTTTCCTCATTGTGGATTCACAACATTAGAGTTATTGTTACTCCAACTAAAATTTGGATGATTCTTCTAACCAAGATTATCTTAATTGGCATAAGGATTATTTGAACAATTATTTATTCTATTTAAAGTCTCATAAGAAGATTGAGATTCTATCATTTGTCCTAATGAGTTTTTCTCAAGAACAGGTGATGTCTGAGAATAATTCATTTCATATTGATCTATCTTCTTTAATATAACAGCTATTTGGGCAGCTAACATGGATATTGTATTAGAATTATGAATACTAGCTACTCTTTTTGGATTTACCCTTTCAGATGGCAATTGAAAATTATTAGTAGCCATCTCTTCAATTAAAGAATATGCTTCATCAAGTGGTTTGACATTAATGATCCACCAGTAGTAGCGTCAATTATCGATCTAAGAGATCTAACCAATCTATCATAAGAAGTTTGAATTATTAACCAATCTGGCAACGCATGGTGTGGACACTTTCTAAGGATATCATTAAATCTTTCCCAGGCTTCATAAATTGATTCCCCTTCAAACTGACACAAAAATGTAATATCATTTCTGAGCTTAGCAGTTTTTGAAGGTGAAAAATATTTAAAAAAAATTTGTTTTGATACGTCTCCCTAAGTTCTAATAGATTCAGGTGCTAACGAGTCTACCCACATCTTAGTTTTATCCCTTAGTAAAAAAAGAAAAATTCTTAATCCCCCAAACTTAAATGTTACTTGTCCTCAAGTGACACATTTACTACATAAAAGCATATGACTTACGATAGAGATTAACTTATAACTTCTATAATTTAGTTGAATAAATAAAATAGTAAAATTTAGCAGGTTTAAGCTCAAATGAATTGTCCGCTATAACAGAGTTTTGTATACTCAAATGATTTTCATCTGCTGTAGGATTAACATAATCTCTTAAAGGTTTCTGATGATATTTATTTTCATTTCCAGCATTACTTGAGTTGCAAGCTATTTTGCTAAAATTATCTATCTCTTTTTGTTATTTTCAAATTTTTCTAATAGTCTAACTCCGAATCTTAAGGTACTAAGCCTTAAAATCCTACACTATGCATAAATGAACACAATAAATAATTAAAATAAGCAAACACACTAAAATATGAAAATATTCAAACTAAACTACAAAAACTTTATAAAAAGTTTAAAAATAAAAATAATTTAAATTATAAAATAACTTACTACTATTTTCTGTTACTTCCCTAGAAACGATGCCAAAAACTTGATGCTGGTAGATTTAATGTCTTATTTTTGTAAGTATTTTTTAATATTACAAAATACACATGGGAGATACAATAGTAAATATGCAATTTAATCCCAACAAAAATAACTCTAGTGAAATTAGTTTTATCTTTTAAAAATCTTTAAACTATAATATACCCTACAAATAACACAAGTATATGTATCGCTCAAGTAATAAAGGGCTCTAATGGAGTCCTAGATATCGATCCCATAAGGAAGTTCTTATGATTATAATGTAAACTACAATTTAAACTAGAAAAGTGAGGTTTGAATATCAAATCTAGAGTAAATGAGTGAATGCTAGATAAATTGCAGCTAAAAGACCAAGTTAATTAAACTAATTGCTAAACTTTGAAAAGTAAACTTACAAAAACTAAACAAAGATTTTCTTTGAAAAAGAGATCAAATTTAAGAAAACATCCTTCCCGTTAACAACGAGTATATGGATTGTGAAGAAATTAAAATAAT
>NW_018251445.1:32232-33866 GCF_001263595.1 Phalaenopsis equestris | reverse complement strand
TACTAGTCCTCTTTCTCACGCTTGCTCGTACTCTCACAACTCTCTTCCCCTCCGTCCCTCCCCACTCTATTTGTGTCTCACTCTCCTCCCCTCCCTCTCTATTTACCTCTTTTGCTTGCTCTATCTCTATCTCATTCTCCCTCTCTTTTATTATCTCTCTTACTCTTACTCTTACTTCCCTTTCTCTCTCTTTGCTTATTCTTTCTCTTGCTTTATCGCTCACTCTCTTTTCCTCACCTTTCACTCTATTATTGTATTTCTCTCTTCTCTCCCTCTTCTTATCTCTCTCACTAATTCTCACTTTCTCTTACGCTTCTTTCTCTTACTTTTTCCCTCCCTATTTCACTCCCTCCCTCTCTCTCACACACACATCTTTATCACTCTTTCTCACATACTCTCTCTCACTCTCTTCCTTCAGTCTCTCTTTTGTATTTATCTGTTGTTCTATTTTTCTCGCCCCTCTCTCTCACTTCTCTCACTCAAGATAGAGAATATTGAGAGAGTGTATGGGATGGAGAGGTTGAGATAAAGAATAATGAGAGAGAGTGGGTGTGATGGAGAGAGATAGAGAACAGAAAGATAGAGAACGAGAGAGAGAGAGAAGAGAGAAAAAGAGAGAGAAAGAGTGGGTGAATGGAGCAAATAAAGGGATGGAGAGTGGGTGAGTGTAAAAGCAAGTGTGTGTGTGTGTGTGACAGAGAGAGAGAGACAGAGGAAGTGAGATAGATTTAGAATGAGTGAGAGAGAGTGCAGGGGGAAAGATAGTGCAAGCAACCAAGGCAGATAGTGAGAGAGAGATGAAGATAATGAGAGAGAGAACGAGAGAGAGTGAGAGAGAGGAAGAAGCGATAGTAGGAAAAGAGAAAAGGAGAAGTTGGGAGAGAGAGGGTGATAGAGCAAAAGGTAGATAGAGTAAGTAAGAAAGAATGATTGAGAGATTGAGGGAGATAAGGGAGGGAGAGTTACAGTAAACAAGAGAGGGAGAGGGAGAGAGAGTTAAAGAGAGGATGGGAGGGGCAGATAGAGACGAATGAGTGAAGATAGGAAGCTAAAAGGAGAGAGTTAAAGAGAGGGTGAGATGGGAAGAGAAAGAGGAATGAATAAAGATAGGAAGCGAGGAAAGGGAGAGAGGTGTTGGGAGGTTTTGGAGGTGTGTATGGCGTTAGAGTGGGATAGGGATAGAGAGATAGAGAAAGAGAGAGTGAGTGGGAGTGAGAAGAGAGAGATAGAGCAAGAAGTGAAATTGAGAGAAAGCGAGTGATAAAGAATAAGAGAAGAGAGTAAGAGTGTTAATAAAAGAGAGGGAGAGAGAAAGAGGGTAAGAGAGCAAGATAGAGAGAGGGAGCGATAAAGTGAGAGGGAGAGTGATAGAGGTAGATAGAGGGAGAAAGATAAGAGAGTGAGAATTAGATTGAGATAGAGAAAGAGAGCGAGAGAGAGCATGATATATATATAGATAAAGATAGAGAGAATAAGTAAGAGGGAGAAAGGAATGGAGAGAGATAGAGGGATAGAGAGAGGGTGAGAGAGAGGGAGAGGGAGTGAGAAGGAGAGGGAGTAAGAGGGAGAGGGAGTGAGAGGAAGAGGGAGACAGAGAAATATATAGAGTTGTGGAGTAATAGAGTGAGAGAGAT